>NW_020225281.1:26684-34327 GCF_003070985.1 Temnothorax curvispinosus | reverse complement strand
TATTATTGCAAAATTAATTAGCTCTCGCAGCAAAAAATGTTAGTTGTTCCATATTTAATAGATTTGCTGTTGCAATGAATCCTTTCTTTCGTGATAAGATCCCAAATCTATTTTTATCAATAATTTCATTTCTTAGTGGTAATATTTTATTATAATTTATACTAGAAATTAATACACATATACATATGCATATCTATACATAATAAATACGCATTAAACTTGACCATCTTAACTTTTTGAACTTCACGCAATACCATATCGTGTTCCTACACATTAAAACAATACCATTTCATCCTAATAAATCTTAACTACCCAGGAATGATTCATAGCGAGAATCAGCTCGTCGGTGATCAAGTTATCATTAGATAACTCGACAGACGTAAATAGAGCTAAACGAACTGATCCCGTTACCGATAATAAACTCTCCAAAAGGAGTGTGGTGAAAGAAAAGCACGAACGCGCGATTCCGAGGTCGGGAAAATGTCACGTACGACACGAAAAGCATGAGTAAATGAGTCACAATATTTTTCACAATGACTATCATCGAAGTCAATTTCCATCACGGTCCAGATGAGGTTCCTCCTAACCGTCTGCCCGCCTCTGCGGCCTCTGCCTACCTAGCCGAGAATGACTAATGGGGACTCATCGTTAATTGAGATACACGACGACGAAAACAGCTGCGCGATCGGGAGGAGCCGGTTGTTTTTTACGCATTGGCTCCACGGTCGCTAGAATAATCGTCAGGAACGCTTAAAACGCCGCGCCGGTTTTCAAGAACTCGAGCCAACTTGACATTCACCAGAATTGTTCGAGTTTCGGTGTAATGTACCGTGCTCCGGGTAATTAGCCCGTCTAATTGGAATGTTGTTTTTTTTTTTTTTTTTTTTTCGAAGTGATATCACGGTACCCAAACTTGGTAGAAATGCGAAAGAACACAATAAATGTGAATAAAACAAGGATATCGCTTCTCAATGTTGGTTTGAATTGATTAAATATCATTATTAAAACATAATGCAAAAGATGTATTTTCCAGGCATTTTCGCATATTTTCCGTGAATTTAGCTTCTGCTACTACGCTAATTACAATATCTTTTACTCTAGCACTTCAGAGTCAGAAATTGCGAAATTGTTATTGGTCTCACAGAGCAATAACCCGATTGTGTGCAGCCTTTGACTCGGTAGCGCAATACCGTATGAGGGCACGTCACGATCGAGGAGAACATTGGCACGATCTATCGGTGGGTGGGGTTGCTCGTTGCCGGCGACGTTCGCCACATGTGTTGCTAATTACGGCGTGCCGGTCTCGTCGCGAGAAATCGACGGCGGCGGCTTCGTGAGCGATGCGAGTCACGCCTGTGCATGCACCGCGGCGATCTTACGCACGATCAGCTCGCGATCGAGGGAAAGAAGGAGCGCGGAGAGAAACGCGCGGGGAATCCTGCGAGAATCCTATGCGAAACGGTACAGAAAATGCCATCGAAAAAGATGTCACGCGAAAGAAAAATTGTTTGTCTGGATCCCAGGAAGATCCTACATTCTAACGACTCGAAAGATCGCAAAGAAATAATATCAGAAATGCGCACAAAAAATATAATTCCACTTATGGGATCCTGGAAATCTTCAGTTCCAAGGATATATTCTCAATATTCTAAAGATCAATGTCGAATATTAACGAATAACGAAGGACATGGCCATTTTCGTAATTGCATTGCACGACGCCGACGATGTAGGTACTCTCTCGCATGCGAATACATAATGCGACCACGACAGGAAATTGTATCAACCGGTTAGGGTCGAGCGCTGGTAATTACAAGAGCATCGTTCAACACTTTTCTTTCATTATGCATTTCAATTGACACATTTTGCAAAAATTAACAGCACAGTATAAAGTTAATCTTTAAATTAAAACTATAATAGTTTCAACTGTAACCTACACGATCAAAAAATCAGAATAAATATGTTTACTCAGCTTTGTAAGATATTAATTTATTTATTTATGCATTAAAAATCATATACCATATATTTTTAATTGAACATTTTTATATTTTGGTTCAAAGGTTAGATTTTCATCGAAAAAGTTAAAAAGTATAATAGGAATAAATAATTTTGCGCGTTTACCAAAAAATTTTATTATGTTCCTTTGTCCATTTATTTATGAATGTCCCGAAAAATTTTCTTTTTAGTCAGAAAAATAATAAAATAAATCACGGTCAACCCTGGAACAGCTCTAAAAAAAAGAGGGTCATGAGAGGATGACAGGGATGATATTCGAAGCATAAATCCACACGGTAAGTTAATTGAATACCGCGGCAATTAAATGAACGGCAGTCGGCGTCGTCGTCGTATGTACATACGTCGAATCGTTCGCAACCGTGTGTCACAACCGTGGCACTTTTTTTTCCGCTTGAGAATCGAGCGAGTGGACGAGCACGTATATATACACACGCGTGCACACGCATGTATCTCGATTGGCGTCTAGACGTGCGTGAGCGCAATACGCGTGGGCGTAACGGCGCTAACTTTTTTCCCTTTTTCCGCGAAACCAGAGTTGAGCCCCGAGCCCCGTTTTTCGACGAGCGATTATGATTGAATATCATCGACGACCGAGTACGCGAGACATGACGATATGCGCCGCACGCACTCACGCACGCACGCATGAACGCACGCATGTACGCACGTTACGACGCACACTTCCAAGAGTTCTGCGTGTACGCGTGCTGGCTGGCGCTTCCTGCAGTTAACGACCTCGATCGCATATAAATGCCCGGCTTAATGGTTTCGAAGTAAGACCGAAGGTCCCGAGCGTTTGATAAAGTACACGCTCTCGAGCGACGAGACCGGCGTGTGGTTCAGAACCTGAAAAAAAAAGATTCGCTTCAGAGTAGCAATATGTCAATATCGTGGAATTGGAGCACTCGATATCTTGGAAGTAGAAATGTCATATATCATTGTGAATATATATTTTTGCTTCCAGTGACGCTGACAGATGGCAAACACCGACGTAGGTGAGATCCAACAAGTATGTGTTTCAGAATAGTGATATATTAATAGATTAGTGATATACATATATAATATAACATATTACATCAACGATATGTCAATGTATCGCTAACTAAACATTGCTGTATAAGATACGGATATTATATATTATTATTAGTATATACTATAATTGCAACGTGTGTCAAACTATTAATTAATGTCAAATATTTAAAAAAATATTTGTATAATTTATATATATGTATTGCTATATTATCATGCTTCAACGTGCTTTAACTTACATTACCGTGCTCGAAGATAAAAAGACAAATATTTTAATAACTTTCCTTCAATTTCTCAAGCACTTAATTATTCCGGTACAACAGTATCGATTTAATATTCTCTCTGAAGAATCCATATCTACAAAGAGATGTAAAGTCGATACTCGAATCTATCAAAGTTTATCGTTGTCGCTTTTCCGCGATGCCGATTGGTTCTCTCGCTGCGCTTACTTCATTTGCAGCTGTCATCGTATATTTTGACAGTTGTGTGTATCAAGGAGTTAATAGTGTAATAGTAATAGCATAATGTTACTTAAAGCTAAATAGCGCGCGCGAAGCGCGCGTCTGTAGTGTCTAGTATAATAAACGTATGAGATACATATAACCATTATACAAGATCCATACGATCAATATATATAGTATATTCATTCAAATATAATGCTGGTATTAAAAAAACAACATATGCATTATCAAAGTTACTTCAGTTACTTAAGAATTTCTGCGTGCGCAACTACTTGACGTCACAAACTTATCGTAACATAGAATAATTTATGCCATATTATTATAGTAATAAAATATATGTGTCATAAATATGTAAATTCACAATTTTATTTAACTTCATACGAAGTTTTAATTCTCCAATCAGTGTAAAATGCATTTCAAAAAAGCTCTAACTTTTAGTTAAAACTTCCAATTCACGAATTGCATTTAAACTTTCTTAAGCAAGCGAAGCTCTAAATGTGTTATACTTCGATTTTGTTTTAGAAATTTATTATTAATTTATTAATTTATTAAATTGCAAATTCGATAATTGCGCGAAATGTGATATTTTTCTGACAATATCCGAGAAACCGTAAACCCTACCCGTTAATCATACGATGCTATGATAAAGAGTCCCGGTCTTCAATAATTTGAAAGCTAGGGTAAGAGGTGTCATCCTCTGCCACGCCACGAGGACGCTTTTAACGTGATTAATGGCGGCAAAATCATCGATTAACCCCTCGATATCGCGCCTCAAAAATCACTTGTGTATATTTAATCATGGCCTTAACCCAATCTCATTAATATCCCTCGTTAATCTTAAAATATTAAAACGATGATAAATATAGTCTATCTATAGAATAATTAAAAACCAGTATAGCGTGTTCTAGTCTTTTTGGAGAAAAAGACTTACAGTACTTGTTAAAGCGTATTCGAGAAAAGTATAAAAAGATGGAAATGAAAGCTAAAAGACATGAAAAACAAATTACTTATGCACAAAAAAGAATAGCTATCTCCTTACAGCGATTAATGTTAATCAAGATAAGACTTAATCACACATACATGGTTGATGTATAATTAATTATAGCATAGCGCCTTATTAAGTGAACCTTGTGCAGTTATATATATAATTATGTCATTTGCAGAAAGAGATGAGTTCGCATATACATATACCGCGCGTTTACAAATGACTATTGTGCCGGAAACTCAGTTATCCAAACACGAAGGCCGCGTTATGCGAGCAAATGTGAGTCAAGAGTCGGGAATAAGCGTATTTAGCGCTAAATGAATAGTACAAATGTGGTACGTAAGCTCGAGAAGCATTCTCGCTGTACATAGTTCAACGTTAAATGCAAAATGGTCCAACTCTTGACGGCAAACGATATCATCGTTTATATCGCTGTGCATGATATGCGGTTGCAATGTAACGTATATAGCCGCATTCGGGGTGAAATGTTCAATGAAAATGCCAAGGTCGTGTTGCAATACGCACTCGAAGTATCCGGAGATTACAGCATCTTGCTTGCGGTCGCGTCCGCCTGTCGGTCAGCTCTTCGAAAGACGAGTTGTGGCCGAGTTGGGGAAGCTTTCTCCCGTGATCCGACCTAAGTGCTTTCAATCCCTCCGGACTTAACGATTTCAATTGGAATCACATGCATCACGTCTCGCAAAAGACGAATTCGTATACGGCTGCGAGACGTCCGAAATGTTTCCCTCGAGATGATCCATTTCGACTATTCCTAGGATCCCTTTCTCACCGTCAAACAGCGCAAACAATATTTGCCGGGATATTATTAGAATGTCGGAATTTTCGGCTAATTCGAATGAGACTGTCTCTAATCTTTAAATATTTTCGTGAGCATCTTTAAATATGGTTATTATTTTATCTTTATCTTTTTTGCACGATATAATTATAGAAGACTAATATCCCAGACAGCACACGCATGTCCAAAATCGGAACGTAAAACGTCTAAAAGATGTCTTACGAAATAATGGCTAAAAGATGTCTTATGTCCCGATTTTGGACATAGTGCTGTTTGAGATTGTGACGTTTAAAATCTATCGCTATATAAATTTTACTTAATTTCGTATTTTCATCACAATTTTTACATAAAGTATTCGTACAGCCAAACTATAAATATATGGTCTTTTCTCGCTTTTTGTTAAGATTCGAGACACGTTAGTGAAGTTTCGTACAAAACAGTCGGGCAGGCAGACGTTACGTTTTCATGGCATTATCGATGTCCTGCATCGCCCTCGAAACATCCCTTGGAAACGAGGGTGGATTCTCGCGGCGGCAGACACACGAACACAAGCGGACAGAAAATGGTTTTCGTGTTCGTCCGCAGGGGAGGAAGATATGGGGGCGCAGGCGCCGCGACGCTCCAAGTATATACGCGTGCAGCAACGCGCGCGTGTTGTAGTCGATAAGCTAAAGCGACTTTCGGGATCGACCGTGCAGCTCTCTTAGTCATCCGCCTCGTGTCTGCACGACATATAGAGGTACGTAGTAGACGCGAGCGATATAGCACGAATAGAGCGAGGCGGTAGTCACCCACGACGCACGTACGCACGCACGAAGTGTACAATAATGAGGCGGTCGGTACGGGAGTCGTTTGCTAATTCCAGGCACGTCTCCGTGAAGCGCAAACCGTATGATGTGCGAAACCATACATTGAAATCTTTATCACTTAGATATTGGAAAAGATCTAAATTTCTGGCTTCTTACTGTTATCGATTTTACGTCAAATAAATGTGTTTTATTCCGATGAAAGTTACATTCGTTAAGATTTTGACAAAATGTAGAAAGAAATAATAACGCCAAAATAACAATTAAAAAAGCTAACTATAATAATTATACTGAAACACGTTTGTATTATTTAGAATTATACGCAGAAAAAAAGAAGTGTCAAATCAGAACTTATAAGAATCTCAACTTTTTATTTTAACCTCTTCTTCTTGGTTAAAGTATACAAAATTTCGTTTAACTATATAAATAACTTCATTCAAGCAAGTTTTCTTCGTTTAACGCAATATAATCTCGTTTCAAGATTATAGATTGTTATCTTAATATATATAAGCTTAGTACTTCTTTTTTCCTGTGTAAGAACAAATTTAATGTCGGTTTGGACACTTATTCCAGATTGGAATCATAATTTCATTATAATTATACATTACTTGTATTGCAAGTACTTTTTACTATAATATTCTTAAGACATTACGATTATTTACGATAAAGAGATCACATCTTAGTTCTTAATTTCGCGGAGCGAAGCGAAACTTGTATTACGCCGCCGTTAAGCTCAGCTCTGCATATAGCTCGATGCATATCGAGAGATTCTCTGCAATCTCAACGCAGAATTTGCTCATCATTCACTCATTTGCATATTTATGTTTGCTGATCGTCGGCGAAGGTACGCGCGCGATCATGGTGTTTGCCTAAAGTAAATCTACAAATCGCGTGCAATTCCCCTCCCCCACCGCGAACTTTCCATAATTATTCACGCGCGAGTTATGCCCTGACGGTTAATCCCGACTTCTATTCACGTTCATCCACAGTCCGAAGAAGTTTCCGCAGAAGCATCCAAGAAGGAACTTACTGACGGATGTGAATGCGCCTCATGAACGTCGCAGACGCTCGTGAGCGGAACTGCATCGCGAACTAGCTGAGAAACGCTCGGAAAGCTTCGTTTACTGTCAAAAGCGAAATATTCCTCTCTTCGCTTGTATACATTTTCGTGATGTCGAAATGATATGCGCCGCGAGAAAAATAAACGGACTCTTAAAAAGTTGAGTTAAACTTGAGGAAAAGAAGCAAAATTCCGTCTTATTCATTGAAATTTTGTAGTGCGAGGATTGAACGCCTTAAATTTTTTTTTTGTCTAAAAGAAGCAATATAGTTTCAGTAAAAATACTACTTAATTACATAACATGCTGATAATTAACGATGTAACGTAAAACATCGCGATTTAAACGTCAAGAGTTAAATAACCTCGACTATCGAATAATCTCACAACTATAGCGGGATTCTGTAACTCCTTAACGACAGTTTCGGTATCGTTTAGCATATAGGTGTTACATATATATATATATTGTATATATATTGTATATATATTGTATATATAT
>NW_020225281.1:0-26674 GCF_003070985.1 Temnothorax curvispinosus | reverse complement strand
TATATATATATATATAGGTAAAAAAGCTGCGCAACGATACTGAAACTGTGTCGTTAAGTCGAGTTACAGAATCCCGCTACTGAGCTTTTGTTGAACAGATCTCGTCGTGGCAGAACCGCCGGAAAAACAAAATAGTATAATAGCTAGCTGCGGTCGGTATATCCTAACTGCAGCGCGCGCAAAAGAGAGGGCCAAACGAAAAAGCAAATCAACACAAAACGCGTAATAAACGGGCGACAGTGGAAATTAATATGTGCATACGGCCAAAAGCATGCGGAAATTCTAAGGATAATAGAAAAGTTAATAATGCGCGCCGCCGGACGTGAAAACACAACGGAAAATGAAACGCCGCGTGCATCCGAACAGCGACGAGCGCTGTGCACTTAATAAGGTGCGGACAAACGGAGGCCATAATTCATACAGCCGTAATTCAAAACTACAACACACATACTAACGACATATTAACCGTGTATCAAGAAATTACAAAGAATTATGGTATTTCAATTTTTAAATTTAAATATTTGAAATTTAAATATCGTATAATCATTACTTAGAAATATATAGCTGTACCTTAGAGGTGAAAGATTTCCAGTTTTTGTCAAAATGGAGTCAATACATTTTTCAATATAATAGAAGCTTAAATTGTATAATGATAAAGCGTCTCATATATCTATTATTACTAGTTCCTAAGATACAATGTTTAGAAAAAGACGTATTGAAAATTTTTATAGTGCCTAATTTTTAAACCAAGGTACAACGTGTTACTGGCAATTGCACTATTAAACATGTTAGTTAAGATACTTTATTTATAAAAAATTAATAAATAAAGTTTCTACTTTTATTTTATATCTGCAAAATATATCATTTCCTTATTTAAAACTTTAAACCTTCTTTTCTCGAAATGTTCAAAAATGGACATACGATATCCTTTATCTCTAAGGTACAGACATAAAAAGTAATTATAAATAAAGCAAATCGCCTAGAAAAAAGTAGAAAAAATAAAAGGAAAATCAGTAAATGTTATAAAAATTAAAAATTAATATGTAAATTAAGTACGTAATACCGTCAAATTAAATACCTATATACATATATATGTTTTAGTAAAAAAGATGTAATAATAATAGCAACGTAATAACAACATAAACTGAGGTATACCTACACAATAGATTCAAATATTCGACAAGAATTTCAAACTTGATTTAAGCCACTATCGTAATAAAACGCTCAATCGTTCAAAGAACAAAGGGAATCTCTATAATATAAGCTGCTCCTCTTCCCGAAGCGATTTACTGCGAAACGCAAATCGCGAAAATTCCGCCGTGAAAATTTCACGGTAGTCGGAAAGGACAAGGCTTGTCCCGTTATTTCGATAGTATCGACTCATGAGATGAAAACACGACGAGAAGAAGAAAGAATTTGTGGCGCGCACCGTTGGTAGAAATGCATTTCATCCTACCGCCCCGCCGGAGAATGCAAACGAATCCGGTAAGTGAATGCAAAAGCAACACGATCTGTCGGGCGAATCGGCCGAATGGAAATGCGCTCCTTTTCCTTCCTTTTTATTGCCCTTCCCTACATCTCTAGCGGCAAGAGATACACCCTGTTTCCCCCGATCGGTCGGACGGTCGGAATTACGCGATAGTGCTCTCGATACGGCCCCGTCTCTTCCTTTCTGACGCGAAATTACATGCGAGTCCGTGATTGCGCCAAGAGTTGCGGAGACCGACACAAACAAGCTTTCAAAAAAATTAGATTCGCGATGCCGATCGATGACGAGGCGCGCTGTTGCAAAATTCGTTTCGCTATGTACGTAAGCTACACGGGGACGCTGGGATCTGGGATATTCCAGAATCATCGGCGCATTTAGCAAATGTGAATCAGATAGACGCAATATATTCCGAGATCTGGCAAATCATCTTAAATAATATTACAATATTAAATCGCATAAAAGAATATTATATTTAGAGATTTATGGACGACACGCAATCTATTGGAAATTAATTTAAAAGATTAATACCTATACTTACTTGTTCCAACTTTGATTTATAAAATTTAAATTTATTCGATGAAAATTTGATCGAAGGATAAACTTTTCTGTTAGATTTTTTTTCAGAGCATATATTCTAAACTTTTTTGCTTTGACTTTATTCAGTGATTTTTATATTTGAGACAAACTAGTGCGTCCCGCAATCGGGCCGCGATGCGGCAACTACATAAATAAAATACATCGAAGTATATATATTATACATAGTTTACCGAAGCGAGATTACGGATGCAATTTTACGCTCGCGTCCTTTTTGTTCATTCGATTCATCCATTTGGATTAATGAGACATCGTTGTAAGTATTATTAAAATGTATGTAAATGCTATGCTAACGTATTGTAGCAAGTGAAAGAGAAAGAGACGGAGAAAAATCAAAAACTGCAATGTGCGCGGCAGCAACTATGCAGAATATCCCGCGCGAGATATATAGAACTCCTGACGAGTTATATAGAAACTATAGAAAGAATCGAAGATATAACGTGTGTCATATGCTGTATATTCGCCGGAAATAAACCGAATGGATACTCCGTGTCCTACGGCGAGAATGCATTTTCTCGCTAACTTTCTCGGAAGAGACGCGTTTCGAAACTTTTATGGGAAACACATTATATTAGAGCGCACATAAAGCATTTTACGTAAATGTCGCGTTTCTTTATATCTATTCTTCGACGAGAAATCTTATTTTTTATTAATGGCATTAATATCATAACGTTTACGTAAGATATAAATTAACTAAATTATTATAGATATATCTGAATCTATAAAAGTTTTATTTTTTTTACTCTCCGCCATAGAGCCTAAATATGGTGATTTAATAAACAGTCTGGGTTTAATATAAATGTAAGTTAATTAAATCTCGCAAATTACAATTTTAACCCAAGATAAATATGTGTTTCTTCAGATTTAAAAATGTAAACGCGTAAATATTATTTACCTACTATTATTACGTAGATTTTGTATAGAGTTTTGAATAAGATTTTTGTATAAAGAGAGATTAAAAAATATATATGTATAACTTTTGTATCTCACAATCACTATGCAATATTTTAATACTGCATCCTGGAGATTAATAAAAATTCTGATACGAAAATGTCACACCGGTTTTTAAATTGTAAGCAATTCAGTTTTAACATAAATTTTTTTTAAGCGGTATCCATAATTAATGTAGAGAATCTAAGCCGATTTTTAGTACTTTTTTAATTTAAAAAAAAACCTAAATTTGAGAAAGTTATAGCTTTGCTAAAGTTTCTTTGATGACGGCAACTTCAAAAGATTTCGCATATAAGGTATGACGTCACAGCACATTTTCGTGTACTATATTTTCTTCAATTTTGAAGATATTGCAAAAATTCAAAAAGTTTACAAAGAAAGTATGCCAGGATCTATCAGACTGCTTAATAAAAAAAATTTATGTTAAAACCGAATTAAGTTTGGCCAATGATATCGCGTAGAGCACGCATTGTACAATCCCACACGCATATCGATACGATCCAAATCCCGAAATAATCTCGCAAATAACAAATAAACTAACAAATATTTCAACGATACCTCGATACGTTGTCACGCCTCTTCGTTCTCTATTGTTCCTTCAACGCTTTTTGTCACCTACAAAAATTATAATCACACTCAAGAATACGATCGCGCGGCATTTTAAATGGCACTCGCGATATAATTACACGCGATCCTCGCTTTACTACATCGTGATGAAAAGATAACGTGAAAAAAGTACGATCGTACCAAGCCACGACGAGTTTACGCGGTTGATAATTATTGAAATACGAGGTAAGATAATTATCGTGCTCATTAGTCTAACGTATATAATGATGACTCAGTTTTGCGAGTTTCGTTAAAATTTTACTTTGATACCACGCGATTAATAAATCAGGTTAATGGCTTTTAAGCCGCGATGAGCTGTCGAAAAGCGCACGATTGAAATTAAATGTTATATGCGAGCAATATATTTCGAATACATAAATCTCGCAAAAGTATGCCGAGTATGCGTATAAAAAATAATTGTTGTATTACTTTCCATTACATGATTCGACAAGCTATATATGTATAATATAACTCCGCACGTTCTTCATTGCAAATTACACAACTAACAATAAGCTATATTGACTCGATAAAGTTCATCGAAATGCGCAAGCTTATCATCCACAATACGTGCTGTCTCTAGAGAATGGTGGCAGTTCTGTACTTCTAGTACCTACTTGCTACTATAATATATACCGCGTTTCGAGTAATGACAATATTAACGACGACACACGGAATCGCTCGCGCCTTTCCAGTTCGAGTGCCGCAGTACGAATGCCATGGTAATACGGCGACCTTTCAGCGAGCCGTAAACAACAAATGCCGAGCATCGTTGGACTTTCTATACGAAATAGGTAACATGAAATATTCCCCAAAAATATTTTGTCGAAAGCTCGGCATTTCTTATTCCGCTTACCGCGCGCTATGTGGCTATCTTTACGTAAGATCACCGCGCTACAGCCGTGTGTTAAGTATTATCATCGCGTTATTGTCACTCGTGATCGCGGGAGATACCAGAAGCGACAAGTGACCGAGATTCTCTCTACATATAGGATAAAAATTGAATTAAATATGATCAAGATAAATTATAATCGCGCTTAAGCTTCAGAGAAGTTACGTAAATTACATTAAGCCATTTAAAAGGATAAGGGAAAATGGAATTGCTATCCTCTGCTTTTGTGAAAAAACGCGCGGCGTATATTAAGACCTTAAAATATCACAGAGCGCAATTTATAATTTCCGCTGCCTAGACCTTTGCTCCGGCAAAGTCCTCGACATAATAAATTCTCTCTATTAGTCGGTCGGCAATTGAAAATTCATACGTTTCGCTACTCGGCCGATCAAATAGAATTTGATTAATTAACGAGGCTAATTATCACGCACGGACACAGTTGTAAGCGATTATATGTACATCCGACGAAACGCTAATCGGATTAATGAATCGGCAGCTTTACGTTAGAAAGTACGCGAGCCGAATCGGAGAAACTATTTTTGTGCAAAAAGGGAACTGTACTTGTTACGTAGCAAGCACTAAGCTCGTTCTCCTACCAGTCATTAATATCGCAATAAAGCCGTGCACAGAAAACCAACGGAAAAAGTTAATGCCGCGGAACGTGATGTACGCACAGTTACCATTAATTCCCCAGAGACCATACCTTTGCGAAGGGAAATTCTTTTTCACTACCAATGTTCCTTTTTCATATATTCGATAAATTTATATTCCATTAGAAACTGTCTTGAATTAAAAAGAATTGCCGGATTAAATATTAAATGTATAAGATCAATTCATTCCACTGGGGACTTGACCAAATCCACTGATCGAGATACGATTATTACGTTTAAAATATAAAATAGTTAAAAATAGAATTATTTCTCTCCGTTTTATATCAGAAAAATATTTTGTAATTTTCCATTTTAGATATTAACTATGTAAATTTCACGTGACAAATTAGAGATTTATAGCAAAGCTATGCGTTTCAATCTAAACAAACGGAATTATTATTCATCATTGACGCAATTCTCCCTCCCATAAATATTTAATATGACGAACTAAGATATTTTATTCGCAATTTATGCGTAGATCTATGAATCATTCCTACAAAAGTTACGAGCGATTCTCTTAATGTATTAAGATAGTGGAATGTTACGTTACGTTGAAAACTATAGGACTGTCCCTATAGTAGAACCGCAAAGCCCACAGGGAAACCCGGACGCTATAGGTATTACGAGATATGTCATACCCACACAGACGCGTAACCAGTCGGCTTTACGAGCTTCTGCTTAATATTAAGTGTCTTATGAATACGAGTACGAATACACACACACACACACACACACACCACAAAGTTCTGTCTGCATGCATGTAGCTTTATGAATTAATGTGATTAATGCTTGTAGATAAGCGAGGTTAAAGGGGATGGTTTCTTTTAAAAAAAACCTTTGGAATGATCTTTTCTTATTATTCAGGCTAAAGGAAAGCAGAAGAAATCGATGCATCTCTTTTATATTCATCATGCGTATATTTAATATGTTTAATTCCGAAAAGATGCAATTTTTTCAGTATTAAATTATGTATATAAGATTAACATTTTAAAAATATGTAAGTATTATTGTACATAATATGTATTCACCTTTTTATGTATCGGACAGTCATCCGTGCAAATTGTATAAATTAAAAAAAAAGTACAATCTCGTAAAGTTGTATTTAATATCAAAAAGTATAATTTAAACGAGATTTATAATTAAAAATGAAGTATTTAATTTTCACAAATTCACATGTCGACGTTTGTGTTGTTTCACGCAAATGATTGAAAACTGAACATTTATACTGGTTTGAAATATTGCAGTTTCAAATGTATTTTATGTTAACAGAGATTTAGTTTTAGAGTTAAAACAGATATTTTTCAGAATTAATTTTTATAAACAAAATATATGTAGTATACCAAATAGTAGCAAAATAATTATTTATAAGCATTGATTTCTCTGAAATCTAGAGAGAAAATTGGTTGCAACGTAGAATTGATAGGCATGAAGTGAATTTATCCGGGATTACATTATTCTTTTTGAAATACGGTCTAAATTGCCTTCTGCTAAATGTCCTGCAGAAAAGGTTGATCCTGCATCTCGCGATCGCAAAACATACTGTATATATGTATATGTATATACATATTGTATGTATGTGTCAGATATGCGAGATAATCGATTATACAATCTGTGAAAAATCAGACAATAAAAAAAAATAAAACTATCAGAATTTTAAAAATTCGAAATCGTATTTAAGAAATATTGACACATTTTCAATATTGTGGAGGTGGAGATTAGATAAAGTATAATAACATTAATAACTAAATTCGTGAGAAAAACACCCCTATTTTAATTAATATAAAAAATATAGCTTATGATTAAAGCTTACGATATAGATTATAACCTAAGAAAGTATAAACTTATAATGGCTTTTAATAAAATATGACCCTCCTGGTTTTTCGTGAATAGTACACTGAGAGAAATAAATCGTTCAAAAATTAACAAACGGGTAATCCGATAACTTTCAATCGGAATTATAAAAAACGATCAAGGCCAAAATAATGTCCAATTAATGATATCCAGATATCATTGATAATTAATTGAATATCATAGATCGGACATTATTTTGGCCTTGATAGGCTTTTTGTAATTCCGATTGAAAGTTATCGGATTATACCCGTTTGTTAATTTTCAAACAATTGTCCGATTATTTAAACCTGGATTTTTCTCTCAGTGTAATAATTAATTACTCGCGCGCGAACGCCGTTAAAATTATTCCATGACATGGTTCTCGTAATCTCCACGAGCGTAACTCGACTCAGAGTCACGAAAACTTGAGATTTTCCGCGATTATGAAATATTCAGCAATTTACAATACTTTGTTGCTCAATGCAACGAGATACTTGCAATTAGTAATACTGACGAACAAAGAATCTCTTGTAGCAAGTAAATATATTGACTTGTTTGCAAATGCATAATGCGCTAAATAAACTGAAAATATGAAAAAACAAAGTTAAAAATGTACATTAATATGGAGAATATGAATTAAAGAAAAAATTTATACGTTTTTATTGTTTAGGTATCATTCAATATTATTTTCTGACGATTTATAAATATATAGATTTTCAAAGAAATTAGCTAATTTTTTATGCAAATTTTTTACAAATAGTAATCGATTAATTACTATTTGTGTAAGGATAAAAAAATGCCTTGACTGAATATTTTATCGCGGGTGGCAAGGGCACGTTTTGTCCTTCGCTTCACCTATAGATTCGGTCGACGCAAATAATAATAAAATGTCCACTCACCACTTTGTCGTCCGCGTAGATGATTGAAGATACCGGCGCTCCGCTGCTGGCGAACACAACGAGAAAAGCGACGACGGCTATGTAACGTATCATCTTCACGACGGTGCACATCTGTCCAGCTTCCCCGAAGAAGATCACCCACACGATTTGCAACACTCGCGAGAGAGATCCGATGTTCTCTACGATCGTGGGAAAGTTTCACGCAAACTCAACAACGATAAACCGCACTGTATCGAAGTCAAACTTCCCGTCGGGATCACACACTGCTACCGACTATCGACGGCTCTTCAAATCCCTTCGGAATATTCGCACAAAGATAAAAATTTCACCGGTGGATGTCGAGTCTCTCCTCGAGGTATTCGAGACGCGCGAATAAGTAGAACAGAATTGAGATTCCACTTGGCTAATCTATCGGATTTTTTCGAGATACCCCGCGAAACGTGAGGCAATCAAATTGAAGATTCCAACGAATGCGTCAAAGAATCCGTTCGGGACGATCGAAGCGCGAAGTAGCCCAAGTAAAAATCTCACCTAGTAATTTCTCAATCATACCAGAATAGTTGTCGGATGATCTTGGTCCTTTCGAAGCTTTCGAAGTAACCAAAGCGCGAATTATCTAAAATATAAATACCCGTTGGCTTCGTGCCTCTTTAAAAATAACTCTCGAGGCTTAAAGTGTATTTAAAAAACGCACCACGCTGCGTAATCAGTCGATCTGTTCGAGGTACTCGCGAAATAATTCACGACAGCGATCAATGTCTCGTATTTTCTGGAGCGACTAGTCGCGAGGCAGTGTCCATCGGATGAATGAATAGGTTCCGTGATTAGGATTAGGACGAATTTATCGACGATCATGGGGACGCTTGCGTGACCGGACGTAGTCTACGTTTAACGTCCACGTCTCCAGTCTTCGGTGACGAGCCGAGACTTTTCCCCTCACTATACGATTATTCCTCCCACCGACGGGTGCTCCTCCTGCTTCCTTTTTTCCTTTCCCACTTCTTCTTTGTCTTCCGATCGTGCGTCTGGACTGACCGCAACGACGACGGTCCGATGCCTCGCGTCGCTGCACGCTCCTTACTTACTTAACTTCTCTTCTTTCTTTCCTTTTTCCTCCTCACGAATCGGTCGACTTTCGTCAACTCGGTAGTCTTCCTGCGCCGCCCGCGGCGATAATGACGACGGCGGTGATTACCGGCTTCTTCGTACTTTCCTCCGGATTCGGGCTTTCCAGCGGCTGGCGCGTCCATCCGCCGACCTAACGAGATAGTTATAGCCGGTTAGAAAGAAAAGTAATCGAAACCTACCTTACTATTACTAATGCTTGCAATAAAAATATATTTCTTAAATCTTTTGTTCCAAACATCTGTTTGCGTTTCCTACAATATTAGTTAAAAATCTTACACAGCGTTTATTTATTTAACAAATAAAACCTTTTATTTTACTTAGAAAGACAATCTGAAAATTGCAATCCCATTAATTTATCTGTAAATTTGCTCAATTAAATAGCTCAATTAAATAGCTTGGTAACAAAATCTCAAATTAAAATTTTATTACGTTCATAAGATCGGTTTTGATAAAAAAAAATGAGCCAACTATCAAACACACAAAGTATACCGAAGAGATAGTATATCATTGTTACGCGATGAAGGGAGAATAAGAAAAGGAATGTCGGCTATACGAATCGAGATTCAGCCTCAACAGAAATTGTCTGAGGAGTGTGGGGACAAAAAGTATGCAAACTTCATTGGACCCTTTAGTTCCGAGTACGGTTCCAGAAGAACCATTCGACGATTCGCGCGAAACAGAGCTCTTTTGTATTCGGCAGATAAACGATTGCCGGACTTAATGGTCCCGAAGAGCCCAGATTTCTCGTCACCTTAGAGAAATATTAGAAGAGATGGGAGGGAAAAAAATAGGATCAAGTTGAATCTCAGCCAAGGGAGTCATCCAAAAAAGAATACCCTGGATTTTTATAAATCAAATATATATGACGCATGCGTGAAAGCTAATCGATGTCGTAAAGTCGCAATGTACATTTGCAAGATATTCCGAAAGTTTCTTTAAATTGTAGATACAAAAAAATTCGTTTTCAAATTAATACAATAAGGATAAAAGGAATATAATCAAATTTTTAATAAAATTTCTAATTTTTTTATATCGAAAGTCAATAAATTATAGAAAAAGATGGAATCTGCTGAAATTCTTTTTAATCAATCGCAAATCCATCAAAGAATCTGGAATCTTCGATTTGGAGAAAGCTTGATTTGGATATGTTGGTCAAAGAATTCTTTTTATTCAATATCGTGAAAATACGCGCCTGTGTTTCCGAGATTGATGAAACTTGGAAATATTTACGCCGCGCGTCCGAGAATAAGCTGAGCAAGTCTTTGAAAGAAATATTAAGAAAGCGGAAGTAAATAACAAAAAAGTCAGGAGAATATAATTATATCTCGCCCCATGTTTGTTAGATAAAGTTGCGCGCACGCTTGATGAGAATTTCGTTCGGTCTATTTTATTTTGTATGCATCCGCGATTAAAGGGAAAGTAATCTCGGCGAATCTTAGACTGATTAATTCACCAATGTCTAAGTTATTTTTCAATTTTGAATTCAATTTTAAATTTAAATTCCATATGTATAATTATACATATACTTTTTACACGGAATTTAGTGTATATATATATATATATATATATACTTAATTCTGTGTAAAAATATATATATATATATGTGTGTGTGTGTGTGTGTGTGTGTGTTTATTTAACATTAAATTTTGAAAAATTCGGAAATTTACAAAAAAATATATTTGTCACAGAATTATTTACAAAATCGTATTTATCATAGACTCTTATGATTATCAACTCTCTAGCATAAGACGACTTCGCCCCGGTCTCCCCTACACTATCAATTTAATAATAAAATAATAATTTTAATGTATAATATAATTTAAGGTAATAACATAGTGGAGATTTTGTTATACATCATATAGATTTTAAATAAATAATTACAAATATATTACATATATTAGATTAGATGGGATTGTATCTATTGCTGAATTATATAACGCGTGTTTCTCACTCTCGCGATAACTCATGTAATAAACAGGCCGTTAACGTGTTAAAGCGCGAAGGTTCACGCAGGTTATCTTATGAAGGACGCGAAAATGCGAAGGCGAGCGACAAGGCAGAAGAATCGTCATCGACCGACGGCAACGGCTGGAAAAATGCCGGGAACGAGGACATGAGATAAAGGAAAGTCGATCGGAATGGCGGCCGGAAACCGGAAGAAGATCACACGCGGGCCGAAAGAACTAGAGGATCGTTATCGCCGGGGAGCGTGCCAACGCGAGCTTGGCTGACCTCGTTTTGTCGTCGTGTCTCGATAATCACCGGCATTCTTCACCGTACGACTGCCTGCCAGCCAGTCTGCCTGCTTGCCTGCTTCTCTAGCTGTCTGTGACATACTCGCCGTTTTCATCTTACGTCTCTAGCAGCGATTTTTCTTCGCAACTTGATGTCCCGATAAGACAAACAATCGTTCTGATCCGAACGATCAATCTTAGGCAGGACTGTAAAGTTACTTTCGCGATCTGTAAGAACCCGGAAAATGATAAACACATTCTAGATCAAGGTGGTACAAAGTTGCAAAGGTGGTACAAAAGTTCACAATTTTTCTGTTAAAAAAAGTAAAATTCGAAACTTGTTATTTTCTCAAAGAGGAAGTCGACTCAAGACTAATTAAAGAAATCTTCAAATAAAGAATACGAAGTCTCGAAGAATTTGCGGATAAGAATAATGTTATATTCTTTAGACGGAATTTTGAAAGTAATTTTTATTAAATAAATTTTCCAAAGACATTAGACCTCGACGGCAGGTGGAACGCGATTGAGTAAACTGCGCAATCTCCCTATCAGGACATTGACGCGAGTCTTTCTTTCTTTCTTTCCACGGTAAACACAATAGATAAAAGATTGAGGGGACAAGAAGAGAAAGAGAGAGACTCGGTCGAAGACCCTGATGAGATGCATCAAAGCAATATTTTTATAATTCAAGTAGCCTCCTTCGATCGTCAGCTTGACCTATTCCGAAATTTACAAATCACTTGAATCGATTTAAAACAACTTCAGATTTTACATACAAAAAAAAGTATTATTCTATTTGGCAAAAATATTAATCTAAATTTAAAAAAAAAATTTAAAAAGAAATTTAAAAAGTAAAAATATTAAATTAAAGGATAATTCTAAAACTCTTCATAGTTTTACAAATTATGTTTTATTATAAAATCGATTATTGATATGCAAAGAACAAAAAACAAATTAATGAAGATTATACTCCAGAGATACGATCCACGTTGACGTGGATTCGGAAAAGCAAGCGCGCAATTTCGAGAGGAAATGATTTCGGAGGAAATGGCGGTATTTAGCGGAAAACATCTCCTACGTATCACGTTTACCATGAAACGGATAATGTGAGTTTTATTTAACTACGTATTTAACCGCAGGAGCACGATAAAAAACAGTAATGTCATGAAACAAAGTGCAACGGTAATGATGCTATACACACGATGCTGTGTAATATCACACTTACCGATAAACACTGATAATTTTTTAGTATCGCGTATATATATGTATAAGTAAAAGAACCTCCAAATATTCGTGAATGTTCCTCGGTGCGGAAGGAATTGTCAGTGTAATTGTTTTTAAATTTTGATGAAGATCTGACGTACGTTACACTAAACAGGGACGGAAAAAAAAACAAGTCTTTAAAAAGTTAATCTCTCAATAAATTCCGAATCGATTAACTGTTATTTGTAAAACACCGAATTGCTTTCTCGCTTAGTAATCGTATCAAATTTCTTAGAGCGCGCATTTGATGGTCAATAAGCGACATGAGTTCTAAAAATTATTGTAAAATGGATGATTTATCTAATCTGTTGACCGGACGAGTTTCATTATTTATACTATTTATAGATTCAATCAACGCGCTCTTCTCGATCCGCTCGTATCTATAACTTATGTATCCAGACGAAAATCTGCATGCACGTACACTCAAGACCGCGGGTTCCGGAATTCTTTGCTTTCGGGAAAAAAAATAAGAAAGAAAGACGAAAAAACGAGGCAAAAAAGAGAAAGAAAATCGACCATGATGCTGCAACTACCCACTCGCGCGGGTATTTTCTGAGTCGTAAAGGTTTTTCCTTCTTTCTTATCCTCGCATCTGACGGTTTACAATTCTGCTTATAATATCGTATTTCGAAACGATCTGAAAGATTTAACAAGCATAAAGATTGTCCAATTTAACTACTATCTCATTTAACTTTTCTTATTTTAAGGTAATTTAACAAATTTTATTGGAAAAGGTCATTCTATATGCTACTGTGTATTATATTTTTATCTTGCATCAATCAAAGACTTACGATTTCTTTAATTTTATTTATCATATGTATCTCTTACTATTTTATTCAAAATAAATTGTAGATACCCACATCTATGACAAAAGATGTTCAAAATTACAAATATTTGGAATCATTATATTCTCTTCATTACGGCGTATGTGTGTTTTGCTCTTGAAATTAATTTTAAATATTTATAATATTTATATCCTTATATATTCTTAAGGATAAATAAAGGAAGAAATAAAGCATGCTTCAGGGAAAACGTACGCGAAGCACTGCAGTACAGTGCTATAGAACGCAAATTCTTCTAACCGGGCCATCTATCTACTTGCATTAAAGTTGTACTCGTTTCTTGAACCTAGACCGTGAAATATATCGCGCGCGTACCTTGCGGCATGAATCAACCTGGCCGGGGCACTCAGGGGGTTTTCCGGAGCGCGGACTAGATGCAAATAATTCACTCCATATGCTAATCGCATCTAAATCGGTACACCGATGACTCGCCCTCGCACGCTATATCGAGGCTGTATCGATATCGTTTATACTGTTACAACGTAACTTATTCATTGTTAAAAAGAATTTTTATATCTTTCGACACTTACCACATATTGGTAAGTGTCGAGCTATGAATAATTTATTCAATTATTCATAGCTCGATTGTTTCCATTATTAAGAGTTATTTACTAGTTGATTTTATAAAACTTACTTTACATAATTTATCGGTAATTGAGTTTACACTTGTACTTCGCAGGTCCTTAATTAATCACGCTAAGAAGCTTTGAAATCACGTTTAAGATCGGAATTCTATTAAGAGCAGAGTAATTATACAAATTTAAAATTAACTACTAAATGAGATTTTATATAGCTCTCATTTGAGTTCCTGGAATTTAATTGACCGAATTCGCCCGTTTAATTTGCAATAATTATTTATCGATTAAAATGTATACAAATGTATACACTTTTTATTGTCTCTAGGCTCAATATAGTTTCAAAAGTATCAGATAGATTTATATAGACAGATTCCCATTTCGGTGTTTTTTTTAGTTGTATTTAATTTTTTTTTTACAAATTCCCATTTGTTGCTTGTTCACGAAATTCGGAAAAAGAAATTCTATTTCGCGCTTAAAAATTGCGTTATCCGCTTTTTTGTGAATATTGATACAAGCTAAATTCTTGACATCGACAAGTTTTCAATTGGGAGCAACCTAAACTCTGGTTCTGGCTGGCAATTTTAAAACGTGACACGGCACAATTCGCAACATGTCCTCTGTCCGTTGCGAAAAAAGTTCGATCCCAAATTCAAGCGTCGCGTCGTGCGCTTCCGTTCGCACACACATCGCCGTTATACACAAAAAAATCCGGTATGTATCCTCCCTCGTTTCCGTTCCCTTCTCCTCTCCCACACGCATTTAGACATGCGTATACACAGACACACGTTCACATGCACACAATTTCTATATTTCTCATAATCGTTTGTAATTTCGATGTAAAAGTAAATTTTCTATCAAAGATTACCCCTATTTAATCCTTTAATGAAAAAAATTTATAATTTATTTACAAAATTTAAAAATTTCTTTTATCAGTGCTCCAGAATTATTGTGCAAGACTCTCTGCAAATTTTATATATTTCATTATTTTAGTTTCAAGTTGCGTATGGCAATCAATGAAAACACGTTAAGAAATCCAGAGATTAATTTATATTCTCGAATTTAAACAAAAACAGATTTTTGGAAGCAATAGCCAAAATGCTGTGCTAAAGAATCGTCTCTTCATCGCTGAATTATAGTTGTCACCATAATTTCCACATCTTAAAACCAAAATAACTATATCCTGCACATTGGCAGACGGTTACGATAACGTTGCAATTGCACCAGGGACCAACTATTTTCAGACAAAGCCTCGTGAACGTACAATGTTGCAATCGGTGTGGTTCGCGCTATCATCTCCGCGCCGCCGCCGCCGACGACGACGACGTCATTTCCTGTCCCCGGCGGCGAGATCAATCGCGTTAATCCCAGGAGGATTGCGAATACGCACTTGTGCACCCCTTTCGAACGGAGAAGCACCCGCATGCGAACAGCGCGCCGCGTGCCGCGCGACTGACGCCCGACGCCCGTCTCCTTCGAGGGCCCACTCTGTGTGATACCTCCACCTCTCCCGCTGCCCTCTCTCTGCACGAGAATCCGTCCTCGTCTCACTCGCGGTCTGAAGAAAAAAAGAAAGAGAGAGAAAAGAGAGAGTCCTTTTCCCAAAGGAAGCAAAATAGTATTCATATACATATATCTATCCTTCTATCTCTCTCCCCCTTCCTCGCCCCTCTCCTTCTCTCTCTTTCTTTCAGTCTCCCTTTCTCTTTATTTCTATCTTACTATGCATGAAAGAATTGCTGGAGCGAAAACATGTGATTGCGACACGTGCAAATTGACAAGCTTTGATCCCCGCGATTACTGTAAGTAAAGAATTCTTTTCGCGTGAAATGTGCTGCAAAATTCTCTAGGATTGGATAATTTGTTTTATATCTGTAGTCTGTATCAATAATCCGTTTCCAATTCCCGCGAGGCGTGTTTATTTGTAACATAAAGAGATTAAAATTAATTATTAAAGAATATATAACGTGTGTTTTGCTTCATTTTTAAATCAGTCCATCAGCACATGTGAAATTGAATAAAATTCCGTCGAATTATTATTTACTTATTTGCACGACCGCTCCTTCGTTGCTGTTGTTGTTGTTGTTGTTGTTGTTATAGATTATTTATTTGTTTAACATTGATTTATTTATTTACATTACATCTATTGTATCACTGTTACCAGATTTATTAGTATTTTCACGTTTATTATTTGCGCAAATAAACAAAAAATTAATTTACTTAGGCAGATTTGTTCACAATTAATTGAAATTGATTTTATATTACTTGCAGCAATGACGATATATAGTCTCATTTCTCATTAGGTTAATATACAATTTTATCATAAATTTGTAGAAAACTTATGATGACAGTTTAAGCAAATAAGTGAATTATAATAAGAGCATGCAGATGTTTGCAAAATCTAATAAACATATTCAACAGAAGTAATAAAGACATGAAATTTTTAAAACCACATTTTTATTTAATGTCCCCTAAAAAGTATGTCAGGTCTCAGAAGACCAAAGTTACACAGCGTAATTTATATGCACGATGCCCATAAAGAAAATTGAAAATTACATGCGCAATAAAATGTCTTTGTAACGGAAGTTCAATTATCGAAACTTCGAAATTGTGTGTGCCTATAGGTGTTTAATTACGAAAAATTAAATATATAGGTAGATAGCAATATTAAATTTATCGAGGAATTCAAATAAAAATCGAATAAAAAGCGACGAATCCTGGCATAATCCTGCATAATTGTCACAATTATGCAGAAAAGAGTCCATCCACGCTGCAAAATTGAATACCTTTTCGACCGTATCTCCAGAAAACATCTCGGTATGCCTTTCACGAATGATGCGGAATCTAGGTTGAATATTAATGCCATTAAAACCAATTGAATTCAAATAAAAGGATGCAAATGCAGAAGACCCCGCGTATATCTTGGCGCTCGTTCAAGAATTTTCGCCCTTTCCTCGCAAATCGCGCATCTTCCTTTGCCAGGCGCACACGCCAAAAGGAACGTATGACTTACATAAGTTCGAAGTTTCCGTATTCCAGTCGCCGCGAAAGTAATTTTGTCCGACATGGAGATTTTAGGAATCTCCTACGTAATTTAAAAGGAAATGAGGAGAGACGGGAAGAAATATCGGAATCCGGAGTAGCAGTATAATGAAGCGCCGCGCGCCAGCTTATTCGTCGCTTTTATCTCCTGATCCCGCGCTTCAATATTGATTAGCCTTTAAGATTTTATTCTTCTCTTAGTCTTACTCCGACTTACTTAATTCCCTATCCTTCTAAATATTATCAATTCCATTTTCTTTATTTTCTACCCTCTAATTTTATTCTCAAATTATAGATCGCAATTTTTTTTATTTTAATAATAAATGATAATATCTGTATTTAAAACGTAAAGCCAAACGTAAAGCACTAACTTTTCGTAAGTACTTTTCTCTCAAAAAAGTAGATTGCAAATTATTAATATTATTATTACACAGGAAATATTACGTATTATTACAAAAACTCGAATTATTATATATTATAAATTACAAAAACTTTTTAAATAAAACTTTACAAAATCCGGGGGCACATCTACGCTCCATGTCGCCTCCGTCTCCTTCCGCACACCCACTCGTTCTCATTCGATCTCGGAATGGGAGGGCCCGTGTTCGTAAGCGTTAGTGAACGGGTATTCGGGTGGCATGAGTGTTCCGGTGTCGCACGGCGCGCTGGCGCGCTCGAAAATGGTAAAAGCGATTTGTTGAATAATTGACAAGATAAACAACGTTCTCTCTCCCGGGACTACCTAGGATCGATTCTATTAAAACGGACGACCCTGGAAATGCAAATGGGGAATTATGTGCCCTCCGTGTGAGTCCGAGCTATTATTCGACGCGTCGCTCGAGCCGCGCCGCATGACGTCGTCCGGAAAATTCATTAACTCGCACGTGTGGAAAAAGATAAGTCTGGAGTGGACAAAAATGCAAATGCAAATGAAGGCGCACGAGAAACCGCGGGCTTTCTATTAGATCTATTCTTCCGTTTCTCGTTGGCTGTGTTCTTTTGAAATGGGCTCTCTACATCTTCTCGAAATTTCTATTTGTCTTCTTTCTTTCAATAACATGAAAGTACATTAGAGATTAATTATAGAGCCATTAATTAAAATGTGCCTTTAAATGAGCAATACTCGTGCTGGCGATAATTGCTTATCCTAACCACGAATTTTTCTTTAGATTGCTCTTATTATTTTTATCTTTTTCTTTATTCTTACCTCTATCTACATACTTTTTAATTCTTTAATTTCTATAATATTTTCTATATTATTATTCGTACTTTTTGCACTTTTTATTATAAATCTAATTTCAAGTTGTTAAATAATCGGTTTTTAATGCCAAATAATATTCTATATTTTGTGGCTAGATCACCTTTTCGATCAAAACAGAAGAAAAATGAACGCGTTTATTAAATGCATTTATCGCGTTAATTCATGACGAGTATAACGCGACAAATGCATTACAGCATGAAAAAATAAATTGCCGAGGAAGACGCGGAAAAATTCGCCCGCGGAAAAAAGTCATTCCGATGTAAATAAATGGAAATGCGAGAGCACGCGCAGCGTTCGAAAAACGAGGGTAAACTTAATAAAATACGTGACGTTTTCCGTAATTCCGTTTTATACATATACATGATGCACATATGTGAATACTTGGGGAATTGTATAGGTATACGTAATACGTGAGTCCCCGATAACGAACGGCTGTCGAACGCACCTGATCCTTCCTTAACGATACTCGCAGGACACCTTGTCCTTTTCTCTGGCCTCTGCCCCCCTCCCTCCCCTTCCTATGCGCGATCGATACAGCAACAAGGAGGAAATTAATTCAACATCGCATGTTAATTAGAACATAGTCGATAGGAGGCTATTTGTATATCACAGAAAACGTATTGACTGGATATCTATGTAGGGTAACTCGGGGAAATATGCCACACTTAAGAAAAATATAATTTTTTTCCTATTTCTCTTTCTTTTTGAGGTATATTTTCATACTGGTCTTCTTTTTCCTTCCTTTATCTATTATTTATATATGGTTTTTTAATAAAATATTTTGATTGTTCACTATTACAAAAAAAGAAATACAAAAGTGTTGCAAAGTGGCATATTACCCACGGGTATGTGGGTAATATGCCACATATACAAACATGTATAGTAATTTAACTTTAGAAGGGCATTCTTGTGTGTTTAAAAACATGTAGAAGAATATTTTTATTACTTTCTTTGCATTTCAAAGTACTCTGTGTGCTGCAAGTAGTCTAAATTATTCGAGCATGCAATTTTGCAAAATATTAAGTACGTAGCCCATAATATTCTTAGCGCATAAAATAAATGTGTTTATTCAACATTTCTCAATGTTTTTTCATCATTTTTTCAACATTTTTTCAATATTTATACGGCAAAATATTTATTTATACTGTTTACAGCTTCCTAACCTACTAGTAGGTTAGGAAGCTGTAAACAGTACTGGCGTACCCCTATGTAAGTAGTGGCATATTCCCCCAAGATGCAGTTTTATATTAAAATGAGCCTGTATTATACGATTGCCAGTAAAACGAATCGGCGACGTACTGAATACTTTCATCCTAACCAATATTAATAGAACGACAAGCTGATTGAGTTAAAAATAATGTAATGCTTGAAGAATATCTTATATAAAACACTAAGAAAATTCTAAAAAGTACGTTGTCATACATACTGTACTTACCCCATAAAAACTATAATACTGACAGGAAGTAAGTAAAACTTGGGCAAAACGTCAGATATAATATTTTTAACAATTTCACAGTATTTACAACAACGCTCTTAGCCGTAGCTTTGTTAAACATAATGAGTGGCATATTCCCCACACTGGCATATTCCCTCCAGTTACCTTATATAGAGCACACAATTAGAGCACATTAAAATATTGAAAAATTTTTTCTTTGCTTTCCTTCATTTCTTTTCATTTTATGAGAAAAATCCATTTTTCATGCAAAAATTGAAGAAAATAAAATCTGATATTTTATTCTTCTATTTGTTTATTAATCACATGATAAACGTACGAACATATAGATACAATTTATTAAATGCGTTTATATTTTGGGAATATATGTTAATTCTCTGTTATTGATTTTATATAAAATCCGTTTAATTAGAGAACTCGAAAATGATATGCCACAAAGTGATAGTAATACAGTTCATAATATAATTACTAATGCAGCCATATATAATCTGATTTTACGAAATATCAGTTTATTACACTGTGTTTCATTATACTCCTTATCATATTATAAGTATCTATTATATTTTAATAGGTATTTATTAATTTGAAAGCTTTCGATATATTTTTTGCACTATTCACAAATATAACAAGCATATCACACCGCATGCCATAATCAACCCACGTAATTAACAAATTAATTAAACAAATTACAGCTAAACTCTATGACTGAATTGATCGTGAAAAAACTAATTAATTAATCCGAATGTCGTGACATACTTGTATTTAACAATAGCATTGATATTTAAATTTATCTACTGAATGAAGCTATTATCTGAGGATGGGGACTTACGTAAAAACGAAATTTAAATCAGGCCTGGATAAGGCCATGCGAACCGGAATGGACCATATTCGGAAGGCGAGTTACGCGAAATTATTACATTCGTCGTAGTTTGATAACCGTCGTTATCAACCAATTAATATGTATATAAAGCGCGTCGAACCCGAAACGCACGCGGTATCATCGGCCGGCTTTTAAAGCCCGTCATCAACGTATAACGGCGCGCGATGAATGGCCGGTTAAAGCAACGAGCACCAAGTGTGGGCCAATGACCAGCCGCTTCCCGCGAGATAAAAGTACGCGCTGCGAGAGAGATAAGTCCCGCGACGGATTCATCCTGCCGAAGACGTGTGGGTGCTGCGCCGGAAGAGGAGGCCCCCTCCGGCGCGGTGAAGTGCCACCGGCAATCGGCACGACACTGACTCTCGCGAATAGTAAAACCTAAATTTAACCCTTTTATCTATCTTGTCCAGTAGACAATTGAAAAACGCTTACATCTCGTGCAGTTAATTGCGTGATGCTATTTAAATTCTCTTAAGTTACAATTATTAGGAGAAACCTACCGCTCATTTTATAAGCTAAGCTATATGATAAGGATTAGTTAGCTTTAAGTATTGTTAGAGATAGAAAGCTAATGACAAAGTACAGTCAAATACCTCTTATTCTTATCTCCCTGACTTAATAATCATTAACGACTTGATTGAAAACTGTGAACTGCTGTTCTACATATTGGCTACAAACTACTAATTTTATTTATTGGACATCCCTACTAGTTCATAGAACTCACTGCAGATTTACGCATTCAAACGTCGAATTGGTGCAATTTCATCCAAAAATTTTTTACTCTTTTTTTTTGTATATAAACTTTTAACGATTTTATATGGTCAACTTCATATTTTATATTTATATTTACTCTTTAAATAGGTTCGACCTTTGCCACGCATGGCAGTTTCAGTTATATATACCAATGTTGTTGTCGATTATTAATGTTTATTATTCGATTTTATTTTATCTCAACAAGAATTAATTTAAATGTTTCTTTTTACCAATTTTATTTTTTTACTTTATTAATGTTTTAATTTATTTCGCCACTGAAAAAGACTATATAACAATAATAAGACTAAGTCAAAACGTCTAAGTTAATTTATATTTTATGCGAACAAATTAGATTTTTTAAACTTACATCCTTATTTTGACCGATGTCTTTATCATATATCCTAAAAGTTAATTTTTGTAATAATATTTATTTAAAAGTTCTTAAATTTAAATTTAAATTTATCTTAAAAAAGAGCTTCTCTAAAAGAAAAAACATATTATTAATTTAACAATTAATTTACTAGAAAGATATTTATATTAAATAACATATTATACTTTCAATTAAAAAGAAATATAATGTAATTTTTTTTAAATTATTATAATTTTAATTATTTGTTTAATTTTATGTTTTATCAAAGTTTATTTTAAAATTGCATTAAATAAATTTATTTCAATAATACATTAATAATTTTTTCTCACAAAGAGAGAAATTATTTAATTCCTTTGCAGTTTTTAAAGTGAAACAAATATATAATTATATTATATCTTTGATTTTTATGTCGTAAGAGGTTTCTCTCTTTAAATGTAATCTCATGGGATAGGTTAAGATATAACCAAATCATTAAACGACTTGAATAATAAAATGTCATTCGATGATAAAAGGGAGAAAGGAGGAGATAATGAATAGGTCAGGCGAACGGTGACCGCCTTCGCAAACAATGACGAATAGCGCGGTGGAAAAAATGCATCGCCTAATGAGTGTATTAAATAAAGCAGGCGGATAAAAACATTGATACAGAAGTATCAAAATGATTCACAGGCAGACAGGCGGGACACGCCGGAAGCCACTGATTGTTCCGAAGGGTGGTGAACTCCTGCCAAGGGTCAAGCGCCTTTTTGCCAATTAACGAGACCAGTCACACGAATTTTAGCGGCGACGGAAAATTAACGAATATATAAATTCTAGGACGTCTGCGCTAATTACATTATATATATCACATCAAATCGTTGGATGAATAAAAAAGAGAGACCACTTCGATATTGATCAGCAATAAAACCATATTATATACCAATCTGATTTATGTACGGTCATTATTATATATTTTATCGACAGCTCTATATTTAATTCTTTTAATTAAATAAGGTGCAAACATCGTAAGATACAATAAAACGAAATAAATTAATAATTAAACAATAAATTGTCCAATAGATGGAGAGACAGATTGTAAATGATATTCTCCATCCTGATGAGCTTACAATGAAACGGATAACATTCGTTCAACCTGCAAAATACGAAATATAATATTTGCGTAGCATCAATATTTTACAATAGATAATACATGTTATTCGATTACTGACACATATGTTAATATGTACAATATACTCATATTAATACATATAACAATGATGGAGATGGCGTCATTGGATTTAATGAGCGAAATTATCGAAATGCAATCTGTTTCTCGGGAAATATAATATCGCTCGTAAAAAAAAGTAATTTAACAATAAATCGAGAATTATAGGATCATAAATGTCACGATCAATTCCGTAAATTACGTTGTATAGAACTGAAAAGAAAAATGGACCCTAATCTAACAAACACTTTGTGTCTGGAACGAACGTACGAACAATCACATTGATTTGAAATTAAAGGTATTTATCAGGAAAAAATGTATAAAATGTTTCATAATTTGCGTTTATGAGCCACAAAATGCCAAATTCTTTGATCAACTTTCGATTTTTCTTGAAAAAAATATGTATATACATATATATGTATACATTATACATATATGAAAGACAGTATAGATAATTTTATATTAATTAAATATAAATATATATATTAAATGTTATCTTTTTTTATTCAGAAAAATCTAAATTATTTAGTTAAAATTGATCTTTAAAAATGACAAAATTCGATATTAGGTATCCTGATAAATATTATCAAGAAATAATATAAAAGAAATTCTTCGTAAACTTTAAATAAGTTTATTAATTTAATGAAACGTATACTTTTATTTATCATAAACACGTTTTGTACCTTTTATTTCTTTTTGATAAGATGATCTGTAAACTTTAGAGATCAATTATAATGTTTTTTTAACAAGAATAGTGGTTACTTTTATAAAGAAAATTTGATTAAAAATTCTTTTAATAAAGTAAAGATTATTCTAGATTTTATTTCAAATAGGCTTAATTTTAATAAAAATTAAGAAAATAAAGTTTTACTTTTAATAATCAATTTAAACTTATGGTAATCTTTTTCTGTGCCAGTAATGATTAACAAAGGAGATAGTTTAATTCAACCCAACCGGCCATTTATTAATGTTCAAATACACAACGTTTCGACTATGGTTTGTGGTCCTTATCAAGTGTAAACTAATTGTAAGTTATAGATTTACAATGAGGCTGTTCTACGAAATTATAATTAAGAGGTTTCATAGAACAGCCTCATCACTGTGTATTTGAATATTATATTTAATAAATGGCCAGTTGGATCGAATTAAACCATCTCCTTTGTTAATTATTACTGGCAAGGAAAAGATTACACAGGTTTAAATTGATTATTAAAAGTGAAATTTTATTAAAATTAAGCTTGTTTGAAATAAAATCATGATATAGCAAATATTAAAACTATGCGCACGTATTTCAATGTTGCTCAACCTCTAACCTAGGGAGGGACCCTCTCCCAATATAGAGAGCTAGGCAAGTGGCAAGATACTCTCGGTGGGTTTGCGATTCCTGCTTCCGAGAGGTGGCGATCGAATAAAAATCGATAATTCTTGGTCGGATTTGAACTCTGATCTCAGATCCTCCGGCTCATTAGACCAGCACATCTCTCTGCGCCACAATCGCCAATTTAAATGTAACTTTAAATACGTACGTTAAGACACACACACACACAACTGCTGCTTTTAAATTTAAATTGATCAGAAAAGAAGCTGTGTCTCTTCAATACATAAAATTAATTTATATCTCAAAAATTATAAATTTAATAAAATTTAATGATATTCAATATTCTTGTTAAATGTTGCCTTCTTGAATTGATTAATTGATTAATGAATTCATATCTTTATCTCTCGAATAAAGTCTCACTCACCGATCGCTGCATCGTCGTCGCGACGCCGTCGTCTGTCCCATCAAGTACTCTCGCCGTTGCCTGCAACGTTGTCCTTTTTATCGAGCGACGCAGTCAATTAGATCCCTAACCTTTATCACGACGAGCTGTACTCTTCAAGGCGCGAGACTTTCGGCACTCGCGATGAATTGCCCCATCATCGTGCGATTCGCTCTCAACGAGAACCATACAGATATCGGTAACGACGACCGTTCCCGCGGCGATTTAAATTCCGCTGTGATGGCAAAAATCGTGACGGCAAACGTGACGATCTTTTAACACGCCATCCTTTCGACAACCGTAACTTTCGCGATGCGGCGCGATAATTCAAAACAAACCCGCGAGCGGCAAGAATCGCGAGACAGACTCGGTGACAGACAAACGAACGCGACACGGACGCAACGAGAATGGCGGCCGACAACTTAATTCGAACGAACGCGGGGCTTTCGATCCGCGCTCTTCCGGCGCTCCCGATATCGTCTTTCGCGGCCACGCGAGTTAAAGGGAACTTACCGAGTAGACGAGTCTGATCCGCGACGTCCGCGTGGAGCAACGCGACTTGGCGCGCGATGCGGCCGCGATCCGAACGCGACGGCGCCGGCCACAAGGTTCACACGCACGCCACGTCGCGGAGCGGCCGGCTGTGAGACAAACGGCGATTGGCTCGAGGGTCACTGTGGCGCGGAGATTTACGACGCGCCCGGATTCCTCCTGAGAAAGACAGGGCATTCGAGTCAGAAGACGGCGAACGAGGAATAAGCGACATGCGAATTTTACCGTAAGCGTGAGTGTACTTTTTATTTGATTTTAATTAAATATAGTTATCGATATAACAAACTAAGGATTTATATCGTTTTTCTCGCGCGGTATAGTCGAGACGCTGTGTATGCAACATTACGAATTTCTCATATTATATTTGGTTAATTTATCTCGAATCAATTTAGTAATGATTTCCCAGACAGCACCATATATGTCTAAAATCGAGACATAGATATGTCTTAAGACATTACTAAGACGTTTTTTAGACATCTTATCATAAGACGTCTTAAAGATGCCTTTAACCCGATTTTGAACATGCGTGCTGTCTGGGTCATTAGGTCTGTTCGTATTGCTTGCACTTTCTGTATTTAGAATCTTCGCTTTCTCTTTCTCTAACGCTAAAAATATATTTTTTTCTCGTTTTAAGGAGGTTCTACAGATAATGGATGTATCTAAAAATTGGAAAAAACTTTATGGACGTGTAAATTGAGATGCAAGAAAAGTGCTCGAAAAATTTTAGCATCGGTTTACCGTGTAAAAATTTGCAAAAATGAATTTTGAAATCACAGTTTTTAACATAAACTACATATGGCAGAGGGGCTCTTGGAGACAGGAAACGAGATATTAATTATATAAAGGCGACCCACCAAAGCTCAAAAAACGGAGCTCTTATAGATCTTAATCTAAGCTTTTCAGAAATATCGAGAAAAACAAGGGTTATCGCGTAAAATTTTGTGATATTGGCTATTGAAACAGGCCATATCACAGTTCACGTAGCGTGCTTCGAATAACAAGGGAGATTTGGCAATGTCGCAGCGACTGCACCCGCGCGAAAAGTGTACAGCCAGTACAGCACCACAGTATGACAGCACCTCAAACTTAAGCACCTAACGTTTACGAGCGCTTACGGAGAATACTCGCTCTAGAATTATGTGAAATTGTGAAATAACCGTGGTCATATGAGCAGAACTGTCAAGTTCGCGACGTTACCACATTTTCTTCCATTATAAGCCGCCAGAGTCAAAGGAGCACTTACACGATATTTTTAATTATTCCTCGCTTCGACTAATATGGGTATGATATAAGCTCTAACGTCATCAAAATTCACGAAAATATTTTATGAATACTTAGAACTGATGAATTTGAAGATTTTCTCTTCATCTCTCAACTGACTAGAGAGTATCTGTAGAACCTCCTTAAATACGATTTCGAATTTTTAAAATTCTGATAGTTTTATTTTTT
>NW_020225280.1:205-1300 GCF_003070985.1 Temnothorax curvispinosus | reverse complement strand
CGTCGAGGGGCAAAAAGCTGATGTGAAACCGCTTCGAATCGTAAAAGGAGGAATCGCGATAAAGACGAAGGGGAAAATACAAGTGGACACAAAGAAAGGTGAATGTAGATTGAGCAGGAAAAAAATTTAGAAATAAAGACGAATGACGATTCAGTAGCATCTATCGTGTTTTACTATTATTTACGTTTTTTTATTTTAAGTAACTTGACACATTTAACATGGAGGATTTTTTATGTCTCTCTCTTAGTATTCGTTGAGACTAATGTTGCAAGATTTAAAACAACCATGAACAAGAGTACGATAAAGAGGCAATATTTATATAAATGTCATTGTTTATATTATAATAATTTCTATATATCGTATACGTGTATGTATCGAATAGTTGAATAAAAGTACAAGGTAGTTCCGTCACGTGTAAAATTTGGATAAATGCTAATTTATATATTTGATTTGAATATTTGTCATTCTCTTTTTAATATTACTTTTTTATTTCGTCAATTGAACATATTGGAAAAACGAGTCGTGTTTTTTTTTTTCCAAGTTTCAACAATTATGTTGCAAGTGCTCTTCAAAATCACTCATCATTTCACTTTAATAGTTTTATTATTTCTTTGCAACGCACATATTTTTCTCATAGGCTAATACACTTTAGTCCCGGACGCGAAGTGGCTGATAAAGACGCGCATATAATATATGTAAATAATTGTCAGTATTATTATGGTAAATTGTTCGACACACAATTTCTAATATACGACGTTTTTCATAGAATTGGATCTCAGTCATTGTTACGTGGAAGATGAAGGATTTTCATATCTTGAGGAGCTAAATACCTTGGAACATTTAAATCTTTTTAATACTATTATAAGTTACGAACGTCTTTGCAAAATATTGCAAAATAATCAACGGATGCGTGAGTTATCGGTTGAGCGCATAAACGATGCAGTTCTAATAGAGTTGGGGACGTCGTGTCGCAATTTAGAAGTATTATCATCATCATTCGGCCCAAGGCATATTACATCTCGGGGTATTAATGCTCTCGCCAACTGTGCAAAGTTGGAAAGAATAAAATTCAATCTGTAAGTGTATATGTTACAT
>NW_020225280.1:0-105 GCF_003070985.1 Temnothorax curvispinosus | reverse complement strand
TCATCATTCGGCCCAAGGCATATTACATCTCGGGGTATTAATGCTCTCGCCAACTGTACAAAGTTGGAAAGAATAAAATTCAATCTGTAAGTGTATATGTTACAT
>NW_020225279.1:0-1024 GCF_003070985.1 Temnothorax curvispinosus | reverse complement strand
ACTCAGGAGGTACAAACCGACCCGGAGTGGGAGGTCACCTCCTCACAAGGGACGCAGACAGACGAGCCACCGGCACGATCAACTGAGTCTACGCAGACAGAGGAACCGGAGCAGTCCCTCACTCCACCGGGGACACCGCCGGCTTGGCGGAAATACAGCTCTTTCCGGAGGACCAAGACGCAGCCGAGCATCATCTGGCGTGAGCGACTCCGAGACTAGGAGGAGAAGAAACCAATTGGCCCTTCTCAGGGCCACAGCACAAGAAGAATCCAAACGGCCCTTCTCAGGGCCTTCTTCAGCACACTAACACACCTACATCTGTATTATAGGACAATAGAATAAACGACCTATTTATTACATACATCTGTCTCTCAGCTCACTCGACGATCCCTCTCACGCTACGGCATATCCTCTGCGAAGGGCACGCGACGCCCCAGCGAAAGTGGCATAGCGGCCACATACGCAAACCCCGCGAGTGATAAGCGAATTCCGGAAGGTATTTGCGCGTTTCGGCCTGCCCAGGCATTTGGTTACGGATAACGGCAGGCAGTTTATTAGTGTAGAGTTTCGCGAATTTATGAGAAAAAAACGGAGTGAAACAGAGTTTCTCGGCTCCCCACCATCCAGCCACAAACGGCGCGGCCGAAAATTTAGTCAAAACGTTTAAGGACAAAGTAACCAAAATCATTAAGAGCGGGAAGACATTAGAACACGCGGTAGAATTGTTTTTATTTGATTACCGCTCCACTGAGCATTGCACAACAGGCCAAAGTCCTGCCTGGATGGTGTCAAAGAGAGAATTGCGAACAAGATTTGACCTATTGCGGCCGGAGGCAGAGGACGCAGTTATGGCAAAGCAAACTGCACAAATAGTCGCGCGAAAAGGCTCGACGAGGTGGACGATTACTCCGTGCGAAACGACAAAAGACTCGAAGGAAAAATTGTAAAGAAATTATCACCCGTGACATACGAAGTTAAGGTCGGGGACAACCGCATCTGGAAGCGACATGTGGACCAGATAGTG
>NW_020225278.1:0-1371 GCF_003070985.1 Temnothorax curvispinosus | reverse complement strand
CGGCGGATGGGCGCAGTGACGAGGGGCGCTATAGTAGAGCGCGGCGATCGCCTAGAGGGATCGCTGGCAGGCCAGGGCGCAGCACCGACCAGGCTAGGAAAATCGGCGCGCGAGCGCGCGCGGGCCCTGCGTGAGCCCGCCGGACCAAGGAAACGCCACTGTCGTGCGAGCCGCCATCCCGACAACGTCCAGCCCTTGTAACGAGCGACGAGCTGCCGGAACTGGAAAACTTTGTAAGGCCACTGCTCAGCCTCCCTCGAGGTAAAATCGCGAGAATACCTAGGCCCTCCCGGGAGTCGCGTTGTGCCGCGGTAAAGTATGAAATCGGCCGTAATTAAAGAATATCGAGTGCCATACCGCGGGAGGGCCCGTGCGACGAAGTGATCGCGAGTGCCCGTCTCGGGGATGAGACCGTACGGCCGCCGACAGTCAGCGTACATGTAATTTCGTTGTGATATCGTTTCGTGTACTTCGTGGCGTATGATTTCGTTGTGAGTAATCGTTGTGAGTAATTTCGTTTCGCGTAATCTCGTTGCGGGTGATTGCGTCGCGTGGAATTTCATGATCGCCGTTGGCTTAACCGTGCCGTCGTTTTGAAAAGTGGCTCTCGCGCGTGAGGGAGCCTCGTAGTTATCGTTGCCGGTTAAGTTCAGGTCATTAGTAATTAGTTAGACGTGCGTTTCGTCGGGATTAATGGCCCACAATGGTGTCGAGTTAACGGGTGAGGCCATTCGTGCGTTTCGAGGGGAGAGAAGATCCCCAGCGCTGTCGCGGTAGACCGTAGGGAAATTGCGTTAATTGTTCATTTGTTAGACGTAGACGTTTCGAGTATTTCGCGTTTGACCGTCCGGGTAGAATTCGCTGCAACTTATGTCGGGGAATACTCTTGTGCGAATTCGATCGGGATTGCCGTGCAGTTCAGCGACGGAATGAGTATCGCGCTCGTGGGGTGACACGTGGCGCGTACTCGAATTCTGCTTGTTCGCCGTGGAACACGTTATCGTTCACATGTTATCTGCCTTAACCGAAATATAATTTCATGTTTTTGTTATTTGAGTGTGATGATTGCGCTACGCTCCCTCTCCTATCCCACCCGCGGTTGATCAAAGAAGCCCACGCCTGAGAAATACTGCGATCTCGTGAATCGTGGTGCGTGGAATCGCACCTGGCGCCCAACATAACATCGTGAAAATACTCAGTCGAGCTACCATCGGGGTTTCGGAGAGAAGTATCGCGAATATCTATAAAGATCTATAGTGAAGAAAGCGACGGCGCGCTCCTCCACGGCCGGCGAGACCGTGAGGACATCGTCGTCGTCGTCACAAGCCTTATTAATTAATTTATGATATAAATTATGCTTCTTTATTGTAA
>NW_020225277.1:0-4058 GCF_003070985.1 Temnothorax curvispinosus | reverse complement strand
ATGTTAACAAAATGACTTACACATCAGTATTCCCTTTTCATAAAACAAATTTTTTTTGCTATTTTACATATTGCCAGATTACTGATGCATGCATGTTTGTGTTTAATATTGTATTTTATAGAAACTCTGTAAGAGAAAATAGGCTCAGAAATTTTCAAATCAACTCTTATCCCTTTTTATGTTCAAACTATATTTTTATAAATATAGTTTTAAACGTTTTCTATCAATTTAAACCGGAATTTAAGACAATTGCAATCGTGAAGAAAATATAAAATGTCTAACATAGAAATAATAAAAATATAATAGAGTTATATTCAGGATTGAAAAAAATTAAGGAAAAGAATCTTCAAATTATAAACGGCAAATTATCAAGACCATAAAAAGTCTCATATTTACCTTAAACATTTATAATATGTAAACATTAATTATATAGCACACTTTTACAAAGGAAAAGGAACAATATATAACTGTGTTATAAAATAATTTTTAGCGAACATGAATTTGCATACGATGAAAAGAAAGATTCGTTGCATCGTAAACTAGCAGTAGCGGTGACAGCAGCACATGAAATGGCGCATCAATGGTTTGGTAATGTAGTCAGTCCGTTTTGGTGGTCTTACGTGTGGCTAAACGAAGGCTTAGCGTCATTCTTCGAAGAATATGTCCTCAACGAGGTTGATATAAATATTGTTACAATTGTCCTTATGCATTTGAATAAATTATTATAATATTTATGTGACAGATAGATTAAATAATATATTAAAATACATTGATTCTCTATATTTGACTGGAAAATATAAAAACAGAAAAAAAATTAATTAATGACTTATATTTTATCTGTAATTATTGACAATACATTTTTGGCCTAAAATTATCGTTTTATTCTAATTGAATTAAAAATAGATTTTTTAAATTGCTTGTTTATATTAGTAGTAATAATATTCTATTAATATTTAGTTAATTTTATTGAAACTTTCTAAAGTTCTGTATGCTTCTAGATTTTCAAAGAATGGCGAATAATGGACGTCTTTGTTATCAAGACTCAGCAATCAGCTCTTCATAATGACATTGCTAAGCATATGAAACCTATTACATTCGAAGTCAACAATCGCAAAGAAATTCAGTCACTCTTCTCTTATTCCAGTTACGGCAAAGGTGAGATTAAATAAATGTAAATGAATCCCCAAGAGTTCTCAAACGTATATATAACACAAAGTAAGAAAGAAGGAAGAGTAACAATTAAAAAAATTATATAAATATTTGCTATTTATTTATGTATTAAATTTGTCATAAGAATGTAAAAAAATGTTTATTCTTTAAATTGCAAAAATTAATTTTTTTGCTATCACATCAGTTACGTTTGCGAACTTATGAATGGTGTCTTTATTATAACATATTAGTTATACACGCTTTATGTAATGTTAATTATCGCAGCACCCGCTATACTGCGCATGTTACAGCATACTCTTACCCCTGAGGTATTTCGGAACGGTATTATTAAATATTTACGCAAACAGTAAGTTCTATATATATATATTTATTTATATTATAGAAATATAAATGTATATGAAGCATTTAATGTAATAATAATCTTACGTTTAATTCTTTATTTATAGTAGCATTAACAGTTTAATTTTCTTACTTTTTATGCACAGAAAAAAAGTGTCAAATTAGCACTAATATACATGTATATATGCAAGAATATATAATTATGATATAAGATTATATTGCATTAAACAAAGAAAACTTGCTTAAATAAAGTCATTTATATGGTTCAATCAAGAAAAAGAAAGTTACAATGGGAGAAGATGATATTCTTATAAAAAAATTATATGGAGAAGTAAAAACCATAGTGGTGTAAGTCAAATTTTTTATAATATCGACTCATGTGCATAAATGCAATCTATATAATATATAAATGCATCTATGCACACGAGTCAATATTTTAAAAAATTTGACTTACACCACTATAACTTTAACCCCTCCATATATTCTTGCGTATATACAAGTACGTCAGTGTTAATTTAACACTTCTTTCTTTTCTGTGTAATTTGTAAGAAATTAAACTAATGAAAAATTGTTCAATAATAAAATTATATTATTTAATAAACTACAAATATATGTAATCTGCATTATCTTTCACGTATATTTTGCATTACATAGTCAATTTAGTTCGGCGACTTCCGACGACTTATGGAACGCCTTCCAAGTAGCCCTTGATGAATCAGATGTTCCACACAATGCCTATAAATTAAAAAATGTAATGGATATCTGGTTAAAACAAAGTCATTATCCTGTGGTACACGTGACTCGAAATTACGTTACCGGTAAAATGATACTAACGCAAGAACATTTTCCAAAGACCGAAAATGAGCAGTATATCGATAGCGATAAATGGTGGATACCTGTGACTTTTGCTACTCCGCAAACGAATTCCGACTTCTCCTCTACTCTGCCCACTCATTGGCTAAGACCACAAGATAAAAATATAAGCATTGATGAAATCGATCCAAATGACTGGGTCATAGTCAACGTACAACAAATGGGTAAATATGTTTCACGTATAACAATAATTAACCAACAATTTAATTTAATATAAAAAACATTATTTTATGTACCGCAAAGCAGTGATAATTTATTTCATAATTAACAATCTATGTGTAATATGACGGCAATTTTTCAATACAGCTTGAACATGAGAAAAAAATATTTAAACATGTTTCCTAATAAATCTAGAAAACATTTAATAATGTAGTCTGTAATTTAATTTTTAATTAATTTTTCAACAGGATACTATCGTGTTAATTACGATGATTCAAATTGGCGAAAAATTGCAAACTATCTCAATTCTGACAATTATACAAAAATACACGTGCTTAATCGAGCCCAAATCATTGATGACGCCTATCATCTTGTGATGGCACGTCAACTCGATATAGAGATATTTCTGGACCTCGCGAATTACTTGTCTCGGGAAACAGATTTTATAGCGTTATATCCTATGTTTAATATATTAGACTTTACGGTAGAATTTTACAAATTTCCAGAAACTAATTATTTCAAGGTAAGTAAAATTATAATTAATTATAATAAAACATATATATATATATTTAAAATTTAATTATAGACACAGTAGAAGTATTATCAAATTAATCTTCTTATAATTTCTACACATAGCAATATGTACTGCGTATTTTGGATGAAATTATTAAAAACGTAGGATACGAAGAAGATCCGGCCGAAGATAATCTTACAAAGCTGAAAAGATCCAACACTCTAAAATGGGCATGTAATTTCGGTCACTGCGAGTGCATGAGAATGGCCACCGTTAAATTAGATGAATTTCTTTCAAATCCCGAAACACATAGGTAATTTTATTGTAATCATATATATAGAGTTGTAATATGTGACACAGAGTAATAATAAATTACAGTTAATAATAATAATGTACAGAGTTACAAAATTTTTTTATTGTACATATATATAGAATTCCCTCAGACTTAAAAGAATGGATATATTGTAATGGTATAATGAAAGCCAACGCGTCTACGTGGAACAAATTAATGGATATATATTTCATTAAACAAGACAATGATATACTTGAATACTTGGCTTGTTCTGAAAATCCTGATATTTTGGTTAATTTTATAAATACAAGTGCCTCGAATGACATCATAATACAAAACAATGGTTACTATGTCATTATTCCAAGTATTATTCAAAAACATTCAGACAACGACGCAATATTGGATTATATGTTAGCAAATTTAGATGAAATAACATATAATTATACAAGGTAATAACTAATAATTTTTACCTACTTTTACCTACTAGTTGTAATTTCTTAATTTCTTTTATAGGATGCGCAATAATGAGAAAATATTAATTGGTATTATCTATAGCGTGCATTCTCGTGAACGACTTGACAAGGTAAATTATCTTAGATGTCATATATTTATTTATAATTAAATTTACTTACTTCTATTTTACCATCAACAACTATAAAGACTTAATTTTGATATTATACCATCATTATTAGAATAATAATAAGATAATTA
>NW_020225276.1:0-24775 GCF_003070985.1 Temnothorax curvispinosus | reverse complement strand
ATATATTTACTCTAAAAATTATTTTATTATATCTTCTAATGATACATATAAATTGTAGGCTTTCTTTAAAGGCACTCGTTAAAATATTACCAAGTCTAACTTAAGCTCAAGTTTCGTGTTTAATTCGAGACTCATAACATTTAAATGGACGATTATTTGATTTTTCCGAAAAATCATAAATTTACTTTCTAATAGCTTTACGAGATACTTAGGGCAAAACGCAAATTTCGTCTTCACAAATTAATAAGATATTTGCATTTTTCTAGAAAGTATATCGTGATAAAAGATATAATAAGTATAATATATCCGTATCTAAAAATGGTGCTTTATTATTGTGTTTGAAGGATTTGGAATGTTTTCTCTCTCGCTCCAATTAGACAAATTAATCATTCTTGTAAGTCAAATATTCGTGGAATCGGCTAAAGGCGCAATAAAAATTTAACGCGTATGCCATAGAGATGAATAATGTATAAGCTATACAAAAACACATGTTTAAAATATTGTGTTAAAAATTTTGTGATGATCGACAGGAGGAATTGCATGCCGCAGGGTGAGGGTAAAAGAACTGGCGGGAGCAAAAACGGCGAAGGGAGGAGAGAGAGAGAGAAAGGGGGGGGGGGAGAGGCTCTTATTTGACCCCGGGTCTATTGCGCGAGTTAGCGGACTGTGATCAGTTGGGGTCACGCAAGTCGCCACCCCAATTCGCCTAATAGGGACAAATATCATAATTGTTGCCTCTTCTTCGCTAAGCATCCAAATAGATTGATGCTCTCTTACTGGCTTACGATGCTGCGATGCGTTCAAGTCTCGAGATACCGATTATCAGTGACGTATGCCTTATATAGTTTCTTACGTAGTAGAAATGGCAAAAAAAGATTGAAAATTTATTTCAGTTATATATTTATTTAGATATTTTAAAGCTTTCGAAAATTTTTTATAATATATTTATTTTATAATTGTAAGCGGTATTGCAAGTGGAAGTGAAGTGGAGATATGAGTGGGGCAAAATGGATAAAAGTGATGCAAAAAATTATATTAATTGTGAAAGTAAATTTGAAAATAAGAGAGACATCAATGGATCAAATGGCAATTTGTTCAAAATTGAGATTTCTATCTAAATTTTTATTGTGTGAGACAAATTTTATCGTACATTATTAGTAGTACAGTACAGTAGAAATTGGAAGATGTGTCCCACCATTGAGTGAATAACATATAACATATATTCTAAGAAATATATGTTAACATTGCTGAGTGTGTTTACCGTTTTATATATAACCGCGCGTGTTATATTAGTAAGATAAAACAATATAATACTTGCTCCACGAAAAGCTACACAAAGATAGCGTAAAAGTAAAAGAGAAGGATAAGAAAACGTGATGGCTGAATGTAGCCTATAGCCTATCGTACGATTTGGCGCAATTTTCTCGGTGGAAGAACATCTTCCGCGATTGCGATTCGGATGAACCTGGCGTGGGCGAGCAATGCGCAGATATCCACTTGACCCGCGCCTCGATGGTATATTTATCCACCTAACTAAGGTCTGCGGTGTCAACACGAGTCAACAGTGGTCAATAAGCGATCAAGTGGCCCCACAGCCCCACAGCCCACGCTGATCGTCACATACCTCTCTGTGACGTCCGCAAAGGAAGGCAAACTTCATTACAGAAAAAGCATTGCCGGACGAATCACTGTCGATTGGACAATTATAAGCATCCTCTTAAATAGTTTTCCATTTGTATAGGGACTTTTCTTTTGCGTGGTCTCAAAATTATAATATTAATTGCATTATTAGTTGCTATTATTAAAAGTCATGCATCGCTATATATAGATAATACAAATCTACTTATTGTTAGGAACAATATATTATAATTTAAACGGATGCGCGTCTTTTGTAAATAGAATTATTTCTAATTTGGCTTTTTAGCGCTTTTAGCGTTTAAGCGTGAAAACGATTATTGATTTCGCAAAGATGCTCCATGCTCCATCGCGAGGAGTGTCTTAATCCAACGAGTGTCGGTGTAGGCAGATCCGTTTGTCGATGCCACGCGGCTTGAACTATAAACTATACGACTTAACCTCGCGGCTCGGTGTCAGCGGTTCACATTAATTCAGTCGAATTAATCGTCAGTGTCGTCGCGAGGCGCAACCCTGCTCCGCAGCACGGATTTATTGAATCAACCGGTCGAATGGTTCATCAGTTATGTCATCGCGAGTTCCGTCACTTGGATAACATCGCAACACAACTTGTTAGAAATATCCTCGATGATAACGCTTCCCTTTGAAAGACGAGGAAGATAAGAATAAAAGATAATTGTGGTAGGTACTTGATGAAATGTTTAGTAAATAGCAGCCATCGCGCGCTACTTTTCATCTTGTAATGAAAAAAATTGTTTTTATTACATGCGTGGCAATGCAATCAATGTAAATGCGATAAAATTGAAAAAACTACGTGATAAATATAGCTCGTGACGTGATATACACCTAATACCTATACCTATACGAAAATATGCGAAAGTTCATTTACTGAAACAAACGTTTTACAATTGAAGCTTTTCGCGGGTCAAAGGCCGTATCCGTTACTATAACAATAAGATGCACAGCTGCAGTACATAGTGGACGAGGATTTTGTCAAGGATGATTTCGTCGAGCCTTAGTGTGCATAGTGTAAACACACAGCAGCGGATATCGGTAAACCGCAACGTAATACATCGTAATAGACTGTAATACATAGTGTTTTGCATAAGCGATCAGAGAAGCGAATGCACGTTAAGTTTCACGAAGAGTGACGGGAGGGCGGTCGAGGGCGGTCGAGGGCGAGGGAGAAGGCTCGAGAGTATCGTGCAAAAGAAGAGACTCTGATCGCAGCTGCCAAATCCCACGATCCCATCGCCAATTCATCAATGATTCACCCAGCTAAAAGCACTCGGCGGCGGCGCGGCGTAGCGATCGTCACGAAACCATAACTCGCCATACCGTCATAACAGGCCACGTCAGTGACGGTTTTTCTCAGAGATCGCGCCGTCAAAGGTAAAGGAACTCGTCACGACAACCTCGACTCTCGCAATGACTTCCAAGTTGGAAGGTGAATGATCGCCAAAATTCGATTGTTGCTCGCGCATGCCGCGAAAGGGAAGGAATTGTCAATTGCTTCTGAAATTGTCACGATAAATTATCGACTTTGCCGATAATATGAATTTATCGATGTTTCGGAGCTTATCAATAAGAGCCCCAATAATAGTATACTTGTGATCCCGTTATTGTCATTCAAGATATAATGATACTACATTATTTTCTCTGTGCCACAAAATCGCGCTCTCTCAATCTCTCTCTAATCTTGGCATGAGCTGAATTGGAATCACCAAATATATCATATGTTTTATAATTAGGTTTTATTACAATTGATAGACACTTTTCTTTCAGATTTATTTTTCTAATCAGTCGCGATATTTGTGAAAAGGAAATCGACATATGTGTTTTACAGGCATAGGGAGGAGTGTGCGGCGAACGATCGATTCTGTTGTTATATCAATCCAAGTCTGACAATGAGATGCAGTGCAACCACGTTCCGCGTTTCGAGTTTCGTGATCGACGAGCCTTAAACTAAATAGATTAACCAGTCGGCGCGCGGCGATCTCTCCTCTACTCCTCTCCGCTCTCGAACGGCCGAAAATCAACGACGAGACAACTCAGACAACGTGGCTACGTGGCTACATGGTGGACGACATGGTGCCGCGTGTGGGGGAGGGGAAATGCTAAGCCGAGACCTATTTGGTTAAGAAGCTAATCTCTCACGGCCTCTCCTCTTCCCTCGTTTTGCCTCGTCGTCTACGACGTCTACCCGGTCATGGAATGCGCGTATACGCGTCGTGACGCGGGACGTTGCGTCGGTGAGATTCTCACGTGACAGCTCAAGCTGGACCGGATTCTCCTTCTCTCGTGTATATAGGAGGCTCTCTCCTCTCTCTCTCTCTCCCAGTTCGTTTCGCCGAGTGATTCCTTTACTCGACATAGGAAGGCAGATCGGTGCTCATCCTACCGCGATGATCCCATTCGGTACATCCGGAGCTCGATTATCACGAGTTTGCTCGACAGTCGTCCGCATAGCTGCGGTTACCAATCTCGTATCTGTGGAATCCCTTCACCTGCGAGATCAGGCCTGATCGTGTTATAAAAGTGGAGGAATTGTGGGATTTAAGAGAAGACTTATAATATAATATGCGCGCGCGATCCGGCGCGATCTTTTTTAATTTTTAAATACGCGATTAACATAAGTACATGTTGATACATATATGTCGATGCACTCGTCGCGTAGCAAAAGATGTCACGGTCTCCTGTATATTTTACATATAGTTGTTGATGGCCAAAATCAACAATTATAAAATATATACATCATAGAATTATCGTTTAAAAAATAAATATGTTTTAACGATGATCGAGTCTCATATAAAATAATGTTACAAACTTATTATTATATTATAGGAACTTGTCGCGACATTTTCAATATCTTCGACTTTTTCAACAGTACAGGCACAAGGCGATATATTTTCACCCGCGATGTCGTATTTAAAAGTACGAGAGAATTCTCTCACAAGGATAACGAAGGTGCGCAAGCTGCGTCAATCGAGCAAATTTCCTACTCTCGACTCGACTCTCAATTACATCTGCCGGCTGGAGTTTTTATTCCATTATTAGTATTAGCAGATCGCCGATATCCCGAAAATAGATTCGTCCGTACCGGTCTGCAATCGGTACAAGCCTATCTCGAGCATCTTAATACCGAAATTCTCTGGTGCGTTTTCAATCGCAACGAGCGGAACGCAATGTAAACACGCGGCTGTCTCGCGTTCACGCGGCGATTGGTGCGGCGATTCGCTTTCCCTACACTTTTCACCTTTCCCCGGTTCATTCTACGAGAAAGACGGGATGTTGGGGATATATTCCACTCGATGTATCAATGCCATGAATGCGACAATCCAAATATTTGCGAGTAAGATTAGCCACCCTTCACCAAGTTAGCCGAGTCTCCACCGCTTCCTGTTCCACTACTTCTTTCTTTCTCCTTTTCTTTTCTCTTTTTGCCTATCTCGGAATACGTTTACGTACATATATACGTGCACGTATATGTATATATAGTTAATAAATTAATTTAGTAAATAAAGCGATAATTTGCAACAATGTGTCTCGTTTGATAATTCTTTTTCATGCACATCTTACCTAGCTTGCGAAATTCTAGTGTATCATTGTACGTTTACCAAGAGTTTTATCTTTACCTAAATACACTTTATTAATGGGTACAAAGTATGAATGTTTATTAGATATAATTAATTTATAATTTCCAATTAATAATCAAAGTCGATGAAATTATTTACCGATATTAATATGACAATGGTACAGGATGAAAAAATTAATTATTTCAAACTATATTTTCTTTAAAGATGATTTTTACTACATTTTCGGAGGGTATATAGGAAAAAGCGGCAAGATCTTCCAATATTGAAGTATTGTTATTTACAAAACGCATTATTTTTCTGGCGAGATATTATATATGCGAGATTTGTAACTGTGGCATTTATTGTATGTACTCCGGCCTATAAAAGCCTATAAAAGCGCGATACCAGATCTGGCCGTCGAACTCTTTTCCGATTAGGGAGATAATGGTTTCGTTAATCGGAAAGGGCGATCTTATTGCGCGTGAAAGCCGATCCACGACCAGGGCCCGCACCAGGTGGTTTCTCGACGGTACAGTGCGTCTTCAAAGGGGATCTCTCTTTTTCTTTCGAATGATCCTCGGTTGATCCTCAGCGATCAACGGGTAAAATGTTTTGCGCGAGAGGACAGTTCAAAAGCGTGGAAAATGCGATCATCTGCATTTTTCGATAGTTGAAAAGGATTGTCACTAGGATTGTAGTGTTTGCCATACAATTTTTTGCCTGCGGTATGCCCTGCTCTATCTCAAAGACCACAGATCTAGATTTTCAACAGGTTTTTCAACGCCCTTTTACTTCCGCGTCCAACAGGAGATACTAAATTAAAAAGTAGAATAGAGGAAAAAATATCGTTTGTTAACACGTTGACTGCTATGGTGACCACCTGTGACCGGCACCTGCCTTCTCACAATCAGTGGAGCCATGACAGTTACCGATGACCGGTGTTACCAAATTCTTAAAGGAACGCTTGTAAAAAATAGACATCATCTAATATCAATTTTCAGATGACACAGACAGCTAGATATAATAATATTAAGTAAAAATGCGAACGTACTATAATATTTTATCATATGATGATTATAATAATGAAAATTTTACTGGATCTCAAGGTAAAACGTAAAAATTCACGTGGCAGTCAACGTGTTAATATACTTGGTATAAATTTATATTGTGTCGTGGAATAATTTTTTTTCAATTCAAATTAAAAAATATATTCTTACGATTCTTACGAAAGTTAACAATTATATTGCTCTTTTGTTTAAAGTCTTATTGTATTGTGATCGACAAAACTTTCTGCTGACCTGATTTTAAATAATATGATTCAGGATTCAGCAATAACATTCGAAAATAAGAATGCATGGCACAATTCATACAATGCGGCCAGAGAACTTCTTTGGCCAGATAAGAGCTGCTTTGATCGTTTTATGTCGCAAGTTCGTCAATAGAATTCCTTACTTATTCGAATAATCTTTTAGACTAAAGAGTGAGCTCTTTAGTCTGAAAATTCATTATGCATTAGTTGACAACTTCGAAGAGTCGTTTCCAAAAGAGGAATGTCTTGACTGAATTCCTAAATGAAGTTTTCTTCATTTGGGGCTGCCTTATATATTGAAGCAAACGCACGCGTGCTTGTGACATAGACGTTAACAGCTGCTTCTATTTGTTGGTTTACGCGTGGGATTATTCGAAAATAGATCGCAAAGAGATTATAGCGTAACGAACGCGTAACGAACGTCGTAATCCGTATTAATAATTGTGCTGTGCATAAACAAACTGTATAGAGCATATTTGTGGGATACTTCCGCATTACGTATGCTCTGAAAGAAAAGCTCTGAATGCAAGCCACGCCGGCGCCGATTGTATTTAATAAATCTTGTCTGGAATAATATCTCTGAGTGGCATTATTTGTACATGTCATTCTCCTATCCTAGATATGTGTATTATAAATTTCGTTTTACTTATATAGGAAAAGACCAAATACAGTATATGTACAACAGAAGAACAGACATCTGCAATTGATGAAAGTAGTATCAGCAAAATTCCGAACGATGCATAAGCGAGCTGCGCTCGCTGGTTTCTCGGCACGTGGGACAATAGAAAAGAGGTGACGATCGAATTTCAATTCGGTTGCTTCTATCTTTGCCCCTCGCGCTGGTGTATTCACAAAGGGTTAAGTGCTTTCCGCGTCCTTCCTCTCCCTTGCTTCGGCTAGGAGGGCCGCCTTCCGTTTCCGGATTGGTGCAAGAGCCGTGAGGTTGTTGAAGTAGGTATACATCGTCGTGGTAACCACTTGGGCACGTGGTGTTCGATGAAGAACCTCCGGAGAGATCCGTTACTCCTCGCGCGCAGGAGTACATATAAATCCCTTATCCTAAGATCTCCGCTTTGCCAAAATGCAACATCGCGCGTACTCATGGTGCCTTCAGATCCAAGACGATCAAATAACGAGGGTGAGTTTTAGGTATGTTTTATCATAGAAATTATGGTTGAGAGAGAACGTAGTTTGTAGCTTAATCAAACAGACTTGATGTGGATAAGGGAAATAAATAATAAGCGATAATGTTATTTGGAACACATACACACACACACACTGAGAAAAAAATTTTTTAGATCCAAGAAAATATTTCTTTGAATAGTCCTAATAACATATTTACTTAATATAATCACATATTTATTTAGAATTATATATCTTTACTTAAATTAAGTAAAAATATCTAATTCTTCAAAGAGAAATATTTTCTTGGATCTAAAAATTTTTTTCTCAGTGGATACACACACAAAACATTATTGTTTTAAAAAACGTTGAGCTAACCAAAATTTAGTGCAAGTTTGCATGAAAAAATTAAAAACCTAAAATTAAAAATTTAATGAAAAGATGCCTAATACGCATTAATGCTTGGAATATTATTTATCAAATGACACGTGTTTGTAAAAGGAAATAGCGGTATTTTCTATTTTCTTTGCGCACGTGTCGCAAAAATCGGCGTTACGCGATGACGGTACCTGAAAAAATAATAGCACTCTAATTATGTAAATCTCTTATAGTTAAGTTCTGTCATGTGCGTACGACAATGCAGTCGACGAGTCGACGAGCTCTGGTCGCCTTATCAAAATACTCGAGAGAGAAACGTGCCGAGAGCACGCACCACGTGCGTGTTGTTCCGTTTGCCTTCGTCTCGTCGCGTTTCAATAGTTTGTTTAAAAAACTACGTCACACGTGAGTCCGATTCGTCAGCATCTCACATGAAAAAATCTGTTCGATACCCGAATTGATATCAATTTTATAGTTTTATTTCAATTAATATCTCAATAATATTCGACGGTTTTAATTCTGTTTTTTAATTTGCCCTGACAATTCAAAACTTTGCAACTTATTCATGTAACATTTTCTGTTATTGTTCTACAATATTTCGTTTTCTGAAGAGAAATTACAACTTTAAACAGCAAAACGCTAATAAGCTTGACGCATACAGACTATGTGTGAATATATACGTTATTTTTGAAAAGACATAAAAAAATATTTTTTTTTCGATTTAGCGAATTATAAGGCTTCGTGAAGATTGGCGATGCATTCGGCGAAATCTTGATAAATCATATGGGATGTAAAAAAAAGATTTTCGGCTCGGTCCGGATAGTTCCGATATAGTCGACTATCGCCTCGCAACAGAAAAAGGAAAAAAGAAGAGGGTAAAGAGGGAAAAAAAAGAGAAAACCGGAGAAAGAGAAAGAGAGAAAGAAAGAGGGAGGGAAAAAGGGAGGGAGAGAGAAAGGGGGGAGGAGATCGTTCCGTGGACAAAATGGGCCTTTATTTTGCCACGGATGATTTTGCCATAATGATGTACATAGAGCGGTTAGCATCGAACTCCCGGTGAGCGCGAACCAACACCTGGTCAGCCGACGGACGTACACGCATGGCAGCTAGGCTGCGGGATATATACATGGTGCACGAGTCACGTAATGAGCGTGTACATCGCCATAAAATCGACTCTTTCGACGCTGTAGAATTGACCGATCGATTAAAAGTCCCTGTGGGCAATTACAACCTGCTGAGCTGAGCTGAGCCGAGCCGAGCCGAGCCGAGATGAAACGAGACGAGACTCGCGAGGATGCTTGCGGCGGGTCTTCGCACCAGAGCGTCTCCTCGATCGACATCGTTTTTTTTCCCACCTCTCGTAAATGGTATTTATGAAGTAACAACGCCATGACACGCAATGTAAAGTCAACGGAAGTAATGATTTAATGATTTAATTCCGTTCGTTTCTTTATTTTATGCAGATTTCTTTGCGGTTTCCTTTCTCAGTGTGGATGTAATTCTGTTTAACGTATGTTAACTGTATCACAAGTGTGGACGCGCGCCCATATGTACATGTAAAGATAATTGCTTTGTTCCTTTTACAGCCAAATTTTTTGTACTTTTTTCTTTTTTTTTCCAATGTGTGATTACATACCAGTTTAGCATATATAATATATATAATACAGCTAAAAGAATAAATCTGAAGTAAATAGTCTTAAGTAATATTAATAAGAGGGTGTTTCTCCTTATATTTTTATTCTCTCTCTCTCTCTCTCTCTCATTCTCTTTCTATTTCTCTTTCTCTATACTGTTTTATGTTAATCATATATTCTTATATCGTATCCTATATGTATGTTTCTAAAACTAAAGTGTAACTAAAGTATATATACGCGATACGAGACATACATAAGTAATATTAATAATTAAGCATCATCTAAAGGTAATATCTACTGTAGATTAATATCACTCATATCTTTTAGATAAATTTAACAACATGTTATATATTACCACTCAACGAAAATGAAAATTATACAGTTCTACGTGCATGATGTCCTAGAATTGAACAGGCAGATAATCATTCAATGCCAATTTTCATACCAGCCGGTACATTAGAAATACACTAAGAAACATGCACAGAATTAAGAATGTAATCCATGATATATGAAAGAGAGAGAGAGAGAGAGATTCAGGAGATTAAACCAAACTTCAATGTTGCTCTGTTACGTTGTAGAAAATAAATCGATCCGCGCATGCATTTGCGACATAGGGCTCCCGGGTTTAATACGCGCGGCATATTTATAGTTGGTTCGTTAAAAACGTCGAGATATATTGTGATACCGTGGTGTAGAAATTAATATTCGTTATTTATCGACCACTTCGGTGGCGAACAGTGTCCGTAGTTCGCGCGATCGTTAATCGCAGGTACGCCTCGCGCAATCCAGCATAATTGCATCCACGGCGGAAGTGCACCCGTGCGACTTAATTATATCGCGCGTAGAAAGTCGCACGAGGGGGAATCGACCGGATGCTGGACCGCGTTCCCCGGAAAAATCCGAGGACTGCAGCAGCCGTTATAGACTGTTGGAGGCACGAGCGATTCGCCAGTCATGCGTTCTAATTAAGATCTCGCGGATCGAGCGCACGCGATCCGTTGATCGGGCTGATATCATACGATACTATTCATCCGTGCTAATCGCGCGGTGAGCCTTTTTCAAACAACAGTCTTATACTAGCCGTAACCGCACGATAACTATATTTCAAAAACGACGTAACAACGTATAAATTAAAGTGTTGCACAGTTTGTGCGCAGTTACCTCACTGTGAAATAAAATGGCGTGATAATAATTTGATCGGTTAAGAGATAACACAGTCTATCAACAATATCGCTAAACGTTTTTGCTTCTTTTGCTACGCGATCAATTATAGTGATTAGTTAAATTCCACGACCGCCATTCTACTGTCGCTATTGTACTAATTTTTTTGTATTTATTTTTATTTGTTTTATTCGTTCGCTTTTGTTATAAGATTATAAAGATAAGAACATTTAAAGAAACAAAGCATATTGAACAAAGCATATTGAATATGCAAGAGATGTTAATATTGTGTATCTAAAGAAAAACATAATTAACGAAATAGAAGGTATAAACTATAAACGGTTATAGCGAATCGACGGCTAAAAAGGATAAACTCTTACACGATTACAGAAACACAGAAAAAGCTGTATAAGATTGTCAATGTTTATCAAATTATTCTCTCTTGTTAAATTCATGTTACAAAATAATACATAATACGCATTTAAAAATTTGAACGATAACTGTATTTTAAATAACATAATATAATAACTCACTGAGAACCTTTTGGAAATTGAAATGACCGTTTTCTCGCTTCTCTCTCTCTCTCTCTCTCTCTCTCTCTCTCTTTCTTTCTCTCTCTCTCGCTCGCTCTCAATCGCTCATTCTTCCTCACTTCTCTGACGCTAATTTCTTGATGCAACTTAGATCGATGAAGATGATTACTGCTAAACGAATGACCGATGATAACGTCTATCGCAAGCATTAACCATCAATCTCGCGAGGGCGAGGTGAGAGCTTATCATGGATAACGCGATGCGACATTGACGGGAAGAGGAACCGCCGCGCCAGCGGAACGGAGAACCAAACGGCCAAGTCGAAGACCGGCTGTTCCTGCAAGAGCCAATTACGATCCAACTTGGCGTGTAAAGGGCAATCCTATTTGCATAACGCGTCGCGCGGTTACCGCCACGAGACTGCGATATCTCCATTACAAGTATAGCCCTTTTCTTCCTCTTTTCCGCCTCTTCCCTCCCATCGATTCTCCCGGGTGCCGTAGATCAGGCAAGCCCTGCTGGGCCTTACGCGCCCGCGGGATATTTATCAAGACCGATGAGTCAAAGACGCGATATAAAAGGGGTTTCGGAAGAAGAGGAGCAAGACGGTAATGTTGCGCTATAGATATAGTTGCGCGTTGCGTGGTAAAATATAGAATTTTGCATTCCATTTGTTATGCATTCTTATCCCCTTGATAATAATTTTTCACTTATTGACAACTCTTATTGAATACTCTTTTCTAGCGTACAATAATATTTTGCAATATTTATGCAATATATATATACATATAAACAGATACATACAGATCTAAAAAAGATAGTTAAAGATGCTGTTGAAGTTTTCCGAAACCGAATGGATACTTTCATACTTTGTTAGATCAAGTTCAATTGTCGAGACATGGCATTTGTGTTGATTATATATAGTGAATCCTCTGTAGAATTCTGGATAATACACCTTCGCTTTTTTGCACTCCCTAGTTTCTCTCGCCAGAGCCGCCTCTTCGCGACGGGCGGTCATTGGGGTCTCGTTCCTTATGACGGCATTTATTCTCAGAGCTGGCGTACGGTCGATGCGAGCCACGCTCACGTGCAGAGCCACGCTAATTGCAAACAGATTTATTGGCCCGACGATTCTCTTGGAATTTAATGCGATCTTATGCGTCCGTCGCCCCGGACGATGGCCAACCGATCCGACGAGCCATAGGCACACTCGTGTGCCCATTATTAACGCGCTATTTTCCCATGTAAATCCTGCATTTATTAACGTCATCTTTCTATTGTCGCCATATCTGTAAATCTTTAGTTAAACGAAGTCTTTAGACATAATATTTTTCACAAATATTAAATATTTCACGATACAATCGCGTTTTATCCACTTTCCTCCACCTGATTTTTAATTTGTTTCTGTAAACAATTTCTTAGCAAATGTCTTAAATTATATTTTATCATGCAAATCGCGGAACACACATACACACACACACACTCTCTCTCTCTCTCTATATGTGTTTGTATGCATGTGCATGTGTGTAAGTAATTTACAGTCATATATATTTAAGTGCGTAACATTTTACCTACTTGCGGATCTGTAAATGTACGTAGCAATGAAGATTCGAGTGGAGGGGAGAGGGGCACGCGAAATCCAGATCCTAGTGGGAGGACATTAATCGGGACCTGGAGGACAAGGTGGAGAGAGAGAGGAATGGTATGTGCACGAGACAAATCGAGATAAAAAAGAAAGAGAAAAGAGAAAAAGAGAAATGAGCATTAGTGTCTTTGATGTGCCGCAGGTTTCGAGATAGGCCTTCTCATGCCTCCACAACTCATAGCTTGTCACTCAACTTATATATACATATATGGACGAGCCATTGAACTGTGCAACTCGGACATTACACTTTTTATTTGAAGGCTCTCTCTCTCTCTTTCTCTCTTTTTCTCGCTCGAGCGTCAACTCGAAAGAATATTGATCGAATTTGTTATTTCGCTGTTCGTCATCTCTTAAGACAAATTTAATATTTCGTATCACGTTTTGTCAAATCGCGTTTTATCTCCTTGTTGTGCAATTTTATTTTCTTCCAATCCGGTCTCTTTCTGATTTAAGAAAGAAAATTATCTTGTCGTTATGTAAAATCTTGCTCAAAATTTGAATCTTGTACCCATTTTATGTTCTTTTTTGAAAAAGTAAAAGTAATAATGTTTCCTAATTTTGTAAGCAGGAAGCGACGATTATCGAAGAAATAATCGTACAGGTAACAGGTTGATAATTGGGTTGTAATAAATTAATTTGTCCACAAAAGCAGCGAAACCAAAACAACGACCAACGCGACGCAACAACAGAAGGAACTTGAATGGAATCTAATACAAAACTCGACCGCTCGCTCTGCGATGAAGAAGCACGAAAGAAAAGACCGAGACGGAACGATCAAAAAGGATCGAAGAGAGACGAGGAGAGATGAAGAGAGAAGGAGAAAGAGAGAGAGAAAAAGAAAGACAGAATATTTGGCGCATATAGGTGTGTGTGTGTGTGTGTGTGTGAGAGAGTGAGTGTGTGAGAGTGTGAGAGGCAGAGAGTCCTCCTTTTCTATCTCTAGGCTAAGGGAACCTTCTCGGTTAGACCGATGCTGAAGGCTGAAAGCTGAAAGACGCGGCACGGGTCTCCTTCGACAGGGATATAAGGTTACTTGTGGGAAAGACGCCTACGTCTTATTATGGCTTGTTTTGAGCCCTACCAACTCTTTGGTACTATAATTACGTGGTTATTGATAAGTCGATCAGGTTACCGTCGTGCGAACCTCCTTTCTGACGCGTACAATGTCTTCGGTGGGCCGTGCGCTTGCCGTGCGCTTGCCGGCTCGCCGCACCGTGCGCTTTTCGACGGGACAATGAGACGGGGGATGTTGCTCGTTGTCGGGATCGAGTTATCGGTGGTGGCGGCCGCGGCGGATATCTTCATCCCGTTGCTGGTTAGGTTGGATTAATACAACACACAACAGGTTGGATTAATATTGCGATACCACGTAGCGTTACGAATCGAAAACTGAAGTATATTGGTCTTTAGATAGCAAAAGAAAAAAAAAGAACAAGAAAACAAAGGAATAACTGATAGATATCGGCGATCAATAGTGGATAAATCGCGCCGTCGCATTCGAATGCGGCTAGCTAAAAGGATTCCAGCTCTTCAATCGTGCCAGAAACGCACCGCCCCATTGTTTCTATCAAGTCAGATCAGGTATCTATCGAACACGAAGGATCGATAGCGCTATTAACAAATTGAATTGTATAATGGACCTAAGCAAACGCGTGCGAGTGCTGCATCCCGAGGGTATTGTCATGTATATGCGAGGCATTTATCGATTCGTCCATCTCTCCGCGATGTCTAAAGAGAACTTATTCACTCCGATATCCCCCTCAGTTCCCAAAGACTTTGGCCGATCTCTCATCTTAACGATTGTAACAGTGTTTCGTTTCGCTTGTCGCCGTTCCAAATCATTGTACCGAATTGGTCGAACCAAGGTGAGCTGACAAATTTCCGCTCAACGTTTATGGATTGAGAAATCAAGTTCTATGTTAAACCGTATGATCGGGTGAGAATTGAATTCTTCATTTTCAATTGTGGTAAATCGTGGCAAACAATTTGCAGGACTTAATCGCTATGCAATTTTAAGTCCAACAGATTTTGACTAATAATCTGACTATCTTTTTAAGGATTGATAAAAACACTATTTAATATAATTTAAATATGCTAATCAACTTGACTGTAAACTTGTTTATGTAAATTTAACTTTCTTAAAACTTTTTGTGTTGTTATAGAATTGAAATAAAAGGATATGAACAAAATGAGCGGCGTCCTCGTCAAATGATGGATGTTTCGTTCATTTTTCTTTAGGAACATTCTTTAGGACTATATAGCCGGGTTGTTTTTCTTGTTTTTTAACGAATATCCGTTCGATAAATATGCAATAACTCTGAAATATGTTCATTCTAGTACACTTACTTCTTCTACGATAAATGATATTGTAAGTGATATATGTAATTGTAAATGAAATTTATGGCAAAGGCTTTATAGATCGATTTATTGTCAAGATTATATGAGATCTTGGTAAAGGAATACAATAATTAAAGGCTACCTGGGTTTCTCCCTTCGCCACCCGCAGGGAAAAGTCATTGTCTCGTGCGGCCAGGTAGCGAAATCCGGCCGGTATATCGAGATCCTTTCCGATCTTCCGTACCTTCGTTTCCCATTAATCAACGTCGGCACGCGAAATTAATTGGCCGAGATCAATGTTTTGGCACTCGGCTCCTCTTACGAAACGAACACGACGATGACGCAACAAACACGCATGGAGGTGGCCGCGTAGCACGCTTTGAAAAGAAGAAAAAAAAGAAGAAAGATAATGGAACGGCCGACAGCGTCTAGAGAGTCTTAAAGGAATATTATGAAAGACACTGTCCTCGCTCAGCTATTCCTCAGTTTTTCGGTGACGAAGAAAATTTCGGTGGCATGGCGCCATTATGTCGTGATCCTTTTGTAGGATTTCTCATCCTCATACACGTAGTGAATATTAAATGTGCGAGACGAACGATATGCATTGAGCGCGACTGGTTTCTTTCCGAGTAAATATCTACGTGCAAACAACAAATTTTGCGTTATTAATACAAGATGTCACGCACCTTAAAAGTGCGAGGTGCAGAATGGATTCGGAATCACAAAAGTTTGCACAAATATCTTGAAATATTTATTTTCTACCGTTTATATCTAAGAACATAATTACATTAATGCTCAACAAGTGTATTCAAGTCGCGTTTCTTTAATGTCTAGCAACAATATAAAATAACGTGTTAATTAAAATTTTGTCACTATAAACAACTGCCTGCTGATAAAAACACTTCAATCTTTTTCTTCTCGCACTGTTAAGGAAAATCGAACATACAAGTGACTTTTGTGGATCTATGATTCACTATCAGATAACGACATTTCTTTTGTTTCTAATAACAAGAGTTCAGACGTCCAGAGTTGACGAAGACTCAAGTTCGAAAACACACGTTGGTATCCGAAGCGCGTGGCACCGAAATGCCTTGGCATTGGCCGATCGGTCAAACTCGAGTAAGTAACGAATCATCAGGATCGTGCAGCGACTTCAGAAGCGTATAAGTATGGCGTGCATGCGCAACAAGAATCACCGAGACGCATTTCTGTGCTCTGACGCTTCTTGCTTCTTTGTGATCGAAAAAACGAATTTAAGGATAAAACCCCATCAGTCACTCTGTGTTGATCTTGCTTCCGATAAATATGCCGAATATGCGATCGGAGCATGCTGACGTGCAGCTAGAAATTGTGGTGACGCTTCCCGTTGTCTACGATCTACGTCCTACGTCATCTACGAGCACGATCTACCTAACTCTACTTTACGATATCACGGAGAAAGTCTGGCATAACGGTTGCCAAACCGTTGTCGTGCTCTCCCCTTCACCCCTGCTAACTTGTATATTTTATTTTACGTAAGCCATCTATCTCCAATGTTAAACTTAAAGCTTCTTTTCATTAGATTTTAATCAAGCTGCTCGATTATATTTCCCGCGAAAATGTCTATAAAATTGTATAATAAACGTAATTTATTTTTCTTCGTTTGTTTATAACTTATAAGCTATTTTACAACATATGTTTGTATTTCTTACTCTCTCACTGGTAACTCTACATACTTATAATTACTTCGTTGATACTTTTTCCTATACTTTCCTATACTATTTAATAACTGTAAGTAATGACAGAGAATTAGTACAGTTTATGCCTGATAATAATTCGATATTAACGTATATCTGTATATCTCAACTTTCCAAACCCAGAAAATTGATAAAAATTTTTCAATACTTGCTTTGGCAGTAACATATTAAAAAATAAAAATCTCTTAAAAGTGCATACACAAACGCATATAAAATAAAAATAAAAAATATTACATAAGTTGTAAGAGTGATAAAGAAAAGGTAAATATTGTATAAATTTCAAAGATCTTGTTAACCAAGTTTCAAAAGGAGACGCGACAAGATTCAAAACGATCAGGTGTCGGCGCGTTTGACACCTTCGCTCCATAGAAGCTCTTTCGTGCGACGTCGTGTCATTTTTCCGCTCGCGTACCCTCTTTTCTTCGTGATCGTGAGCACGGTAGCGCGATCACGTATACGCACTTGGACAGAGTTGGCTGCGACGCGATGGTGTCGTAGCTCGTAGCGGCATATAATGCGCGAGAAAAGTCTTGCGGGGGCGGCCGGCGCGTCCAAAGGGGGTTGGCAGAGATGAAAGATGCCGCCTATAGAGAATCCCACGGCGCGCGGCGCGGCATGGCACTCCTTCTCCTCGCGGCTCGCGGTCCCACACAATACAGTCTCGTCGCTCGTCGTCTCGTCGTCTCGATGATCTCGTGAATCGTGATGTGTGCTGGCTTCGACCAAGTCGAAGGAATCCGTTGCGCCGCGCGCCATGCCGAGTGCCGACTGCCGACCACCCGCTGTCCGAGTTGTGACTTCATTTGATGCAACTCGGTCGGACTTTTTTCCCACTTGGCGTAACCCTCTGTTCTCCCTTCCCTCCATAAGAGTCTTACGTACAATTAGAGACGATACCGATACGGATCGTTCGACAAGCGTTTTGTTTCCGACAATACGCGAGTAACGCGAGTAACGCGTCAATTTTGCTAAACATTAACGTTGATTAACCTTCAGTAATACCGAAAAGAAGCTTTATTCGCATTTTATTTCGCACCTAACTTTATATATATACAATAGGATCTAAAAAAATAGAACCTACGTTTATCGCAAAACGCATAACACGAGAGTATGTAGTAGTATTCGTCGTATAGTTGTATTATGTATAGGATAATTGTCTATTAGTCTATTTCTCTTTCCATTAGGCGATCAACGAGTTCCGAGGTAAAGAAACGGATCGGTTCCTCGCGGGATGTCTACGTGTAGTCGGGATCTCCTTTATATTCTCGAGCCAAGTAGGCTTAGATCAGCCGTGAATCGCCGGGACACGTTTATCTGTTTTATCAACAGTGAGGCCACTACACAGCCGCTATCCATCGAGGAGGAACAATGAGAAAGACAGGGGCTTCTCCGGCTTCTCTCTTTCTCTTTCTCCGTTCTCCGAGAAGGTCTGGTGGAACCGACACAATGGGCCCAATGACTTGCTATAATTGCGCGCTCGCGGCACAGCGCGGCCTACTGCCGGCTTCGTGTCAATTCGAGTGTCCGATCGCATTCACGTTGGAAGCACAGGATGGCGTGTAGCCGTGTACGAGGGGGGGTCGAGGGGTGTACAGGGCCATGCTACGTCCTACGTCTCGAATGCGCGCTCTTTCTCGTATCGACGATCTCTCTCCCGGAGAGGCTTTCGGTTCTCGGTTCTCGCTTCTCGCTCGCGCGCCTTGCATCTTGCATCTGTTCTTGCGGAGAACCGGTGACACGCGATTATTTCGATGCGAGTCGATCAAATACTGACGAGCCGCACTGCTACGTTCTACGTTCACTGTTACAGATAGCGCAGGACACGAGATAAGAATCGTGAACTTACGCGACTTTTAACTACTCATTTATACAGCAGGTGCTAACCGCTACTAGAGACCTAGAGACGTCGCATCGTAGTGAATCTTAAACGTATCACAATCATAAATAATTGGCACAATTTAAACAGATCTTTTAAAGTTTAAAGAATGGAAAGAAAGGATTTCTTAATGCACCAAATGGAAATGAGCAAGGATAATAAAAATAAATAAGAATTAGACAGTACTCCCCCCAAAAATTCCAAGTACTTAAAATTTAAAGAAATTTAAAGGAATCCTCTTTGCACTTTGTAATTTTTATACACGGAAAAAACATAAAGTTGCTTCAGTTAAACGTCGACGTCACGCGGGCTGCCACAAGTATAAATAGTTAATTTAATTAGATATTATTGGAACAAATATTTAAATTATTAAAACAATTATCTGATGTTTTTTGTTCATTAATATTGATGTGTTGCATCAATAAATTTTATCTCAATAACATTGATGCTGTTGATACAAAAAATGATGCTGTTAATACAACATTTTTTTTCCATGTATAATATCTCATAGTGAAAGAGTGAAAAAAGAGAATGAATTAAATAAACATTGTTTTTTACAATTGATTTTTTGTTTAATAATTGCATGATTGAATGTAACATCGTTGAATATGAATTATCAATAAATAATATTAAAATAAAATATGATATACATATTATAAATAATAGAAAAATGATAGAAATAAAAAAGGAATCTGATCGGAAAAAGTAATATATCTTTAAAGAATTTTTTATTTTTGTCATGCGCTGTTAATAAGGCAAAAACTGAAATTATTTATTTTATAATGTCATATTATTATTGCTTATCAGTGATCTGTTTTAATAGCCTGAATAGCCATGTATTTTATAATGGATATAATCATTTTAAGTTAAGATTAATTGAAAGGTGCATTATGAATATTTTCGAACGATTGACAAATCTTTCACACCATTTCGATAAACATATCTCTATGTCCTCATTTTCTGTCATAAGGACAAGACTTTGGCTAACAATAAGATGCTTTCGTTATGCAGCCTACGGAGAAATATGTCGCGCATACCAACTGACCGACGCATCAAGTCCAAGCATTGTGGACTTGAGACAGGTTTTCGGTGAGTTTTATTGGAGCGTGAGCGACTGTCACGCGTGTAATGACGGCATTGTTGCGGCCTGTAGACGAATAATACTCCTCAAAACCCACGTGACATGACGCAACGTTCCCTTTGAGGTTCTACTCTACTCGAATCGTTCCGGCGAGTTTTCACTTGTGCCGATCGCCACAGTGATTATCCCCACGTGCGCGCACAAAGAATGATGAATCTGAGGTAGCCGCTTTGTCTGATAATTCCATTAGTCTACTATAGCTTTTAATGACGAAATGGATCCTTTTCCTATATTAAATCGATATTTCTCAAGTTCTGTTTTTAATTATGTATATTTAATTCTCATTTTGAAAGGTGGATTTCCTTTAAATCAGATTATATACGCCATTACAATTAGACAAGATTAGATAAGTGATATAATTTGTATTCTGCATAATTAAAGTTTTGAACACCGACAATAAGAAAAATTTTAAGTCCTTTAAATATATATTTAATAGGTATATTACTTGAAGAATTTTTTTTTGTGCGAGAGAGCAGAGGAAAATTAAGAAATCTTTATACACATATAAATTTAGCAACTAATATGTACATATGTCAAAATCTTTATGACTTTAGTTGAATAGCAATCGAACCTTCCTCATCTCTTTTTATTTGTTCTTGAAAGACCAAACAAACTCCCTATTCTTCAGTTTTCACTTTCCCTGTAATACTACACGCGCAGGATAAACATGTGCGGATGTGCTATTGACAAGAGAGGTGCATATTCTTTCACTCGATTCTTCATTATATTTACATGTTACAACTTGCAACATATAGTCATCATGAGACTAATCTTAAGTAATGGAAAATCAATACAAGAGATAGTATTTAATGAAATGTCGTGTTTGCAGAATACCTGCGTTAATAATTTCACGTTTATATTGTTGTAACGTGAAAGTTGTGCGCTGATGGTGTCATCTGATTGGTTTATCTGCCGATCAAGCGTCGAAATATATAAATGAATACATAATCGTCAAATTTCTATAAAAACGTATAGATGATCGATAGTTAAAGGCTCTGGGCTCGCTGGCGATTAACAGACAATCGATTACTCGTATATTACGTATGATGGGCGTGGTGATGCTGCGAGATGGATTCATTAGATTGACACGTCTTTAAATCGATGATTCCACGTTCCATCGATACGGACGCATTCGGCTCAAGAGTCAAGAATGCGTTCGAGCTTAAGGTCGACGTGTTAAACGGCATTATCAGCTGGTCGAAAAGTGCTTCGATGGTCGAAGTTGATTGAGATAAAGGAGGTCGTATGGTCGAAATAACGCGAAAAAGTCGACAGCCGCGGGATAGGGATATCAAGGGGTAACGGGGGAAGGTAAAGAATCAGTGGAGGAAGGGTAAACCCCCCCGCAGCTGGTAAAGGGTTTACGCTCCGTCAGCCTGGTATACATGCCGCTCGTCTTTTCTTCCACGTGAGCGTTCCAGCTGGTATCGGGCGTGCAATCACACGGAGGATTAAGATGAAGACGGTGTGCGGGAAACACGTAAAGGACCCACCATCTTCACGGCGTTTGCCTTTATTTTCTTCGTTGGATCACGAGAGCCGTTGACGGATTATTCTCGCGCACTCCTTCTTTTATCTTCTTCCAACTCTCAGAATGGTGGATACCATCGCATCGTGCCGATGATTGCAGCGAACAATATCTTTAAAATCTCGCTTGTATCCCTTTTGACATATATGTGCTGTTTATGCTTATATTGCAAAATATCCAACTGTATCAAGAGAGACGCGGTAGCGTTTCGCGCCAAATATATACTCGTATGTATATATGGTATGTCTATATAATAACTCTACAAAAAAAAAACACTACTGCGTATTCTCTAATAAAGCACAATAAGGTATATTTGCATGGTCTATACAAGGTTTGTATATCAACAAATATATATCTGGCCGCGTATTTTGAAAGCGAATACGTTAAATCTGCAATTACGTCACTCATTATCAACTGTGTAAATGCCAAAGTTATGAATCTATTCTGATTGTTGGAATTAACATTCGTTTATGACAGAATAGTGATAGAATACAACATTATTTGTAGAATGAATGATTTATGTAAATAAATTATGAATGCGTGAGAGGATCAGTTAAAGAGGAAGAGAAGGCGAAAGGATCATTAGCGAGTTGTGACGAGACTTACTAATAAGGATCGAGCAACCAAAAGAAAATGTCGAAACATCACTGATGGAATCCTTTCGATGATATGAAGCAATCTCCAGGAAAAGAGAGGGCAGAGGGTGAGGGAGGGGGGAGAGAAGGAGAGAAAAAAGCGGCTCTTTTGAGCGGCTCTTTCTGATATTTTTTTCGCTCCTTTTTACAGCGCCGAGACGCGACAGATACTTACTACTAAAATGGAGCTACTTCATTCTTGTTGTAAATTCATATGTAAACCCAAAGATACCAGAATGCCTATTTCGTACGAAAATATCAGTATCAGATTTCATGTGTCAGATTTTACTGCAATAACAATAAATTTTTTAATCTAATATAAATATCAATATGTATAACATATATGTTTATAAATAACATAAAAATAAATGCATATTGATATTTATTGCATGCCAGTAAACATTACAATTATAATTCACAATAAAAAATCTGATGTTCCATTGGTGAACTGTAGCTATATTTGGTAGATATGAGTTATAACATATTATAGTAGCTTCTTTATGAAAAGTTCTTGCATTACGAGAACAAAATTTTCTGGTTATAATATCATATAATATATGCATGTGCAGTCATTATAGATAGCGCTCGCATGTCATCGCTCGTGTCGAGACTATAATCTGTCATATAAAACATATTTAACAGACTATGCATGGAGAGGAACGTATAACAAATAGATAAAGATGTATATTTTTGTTAAAACAATTAAACGATCTTAAGTTCATGAGGATAACGTAACATTTTTAAATAATATAACCATTAAGGATGTTTTGCACGTTTCATGTGTTTCTATACGATTCAAGAGCTATTGATTCTTTTATCATCTACTAATCTTTTCTACGTATAAGCAGGTATCTAACATATCCATTAAGGATCGAAGGTATTGATGGCAGATATGCATAGATAGTCTCATGAGTTGTTCCATCGTTTTGACAGGTTTTTCCTTTTAGGATCATCGATCGACAGGAATACATTGTCCTTTTCTATTTCCAAAAGATAAATGGTGAAGGAAAAAGTGATTTTTTTTCGATTTCTCATAAATGACAAATGAATAGTTTATCTGAAATGCTAGCAGGCATATCTATTACATTTTCCTTAGTTCATCTTGTCACAGCAATGTCGTCCATTAGGCCTCTTTACTATACGGTTGTTTGATTCTATCTATATTGATTCTATCACGCTCGATAACAGTAAAAGTTTAAAGCTGGAATATTAAAAAAATTGTAAGAGTTTGGAAGTAATATCAAGAATGTCAAATCACAGAGAGAAATATGCGCGTCTTTTCTCCTTCTTCTCTTTTCTCACTCTTTTCTTCCTCTATAACTGTGTATTTGAAAAGTTTCTCAAAGATTGTATTTTATGTATTACGTTGATATTAAATCATACATGATTATATATTATATATGTTAATACACATAGTACACTGATTTAATAAAACTTGTAAAAGATATAAAGTGAGAATTAACAATTGGTTAAAAATATTACGACTATAAATCCAAGTTATAAATGCAACTGCCAATTATAAATGATATGTAAAATGTATAATTTTGATCGAGAAGCACTACATATAGATATAGTTTAATGAAATATAAATTATAAATACATCACCTACAATAGTCATTTTTAAGAAAAAGCGCGATTCTTGAAAGTAGGAATTATCTAGTTAAACAAATCAAATAATCTTTTTATAGAATTATGCTTCCCCTCCCCCTGCCCCCTTGTCGTAAGATAGAATCACAGATTTCTATAAATAGATCGCTAACGTGCTGGAGTTTGTTACGAGACAACTTGAAGCCACGGACGCCGTCTATTTACCCGGTCATCACATGCAGTGCTTTGTGAAGTAGTGTTAGTGTGCTTACTTCGCTTCGATTATATTTATATTTTGTAAAATTACAATAAAATTGAAAAAAAGAAATTTTATGTATCTTCATTTTTTTAACGTTTTGAAACAATTAAAAAGATCCCTTATAAGTGTGCAGATTCTTATTATAATTGCAATAATAGAAATTTCAATATATCTTTATTTTGATAAGTATTTATAATTAATTTAAATATTAGTTTCACACACACACACACACACACACACAAATGAAGAAATAAAGTAATAATTAAAATAAAAAAATATATAGCATCAGAGAGAAGTTTTCTGTTCTCTGAGAGCACATATATATATATAAAGTATTCAATAAACTTACGATTAAAGTGATTCTTAAAAGATGCTATATTTTAGTCATGATCGGGTAAAGATAGCGATCATCCCTTCTCCTATTTCAAATTAGCTTCATATTCATCTTATGGAGATAGCAATCTAGTTAGTAATCTGTGGATAGAACACCGACCACTAAAAGGATTTTCTTGAATGAAAGAATTCTCCAGCGACGTTCAAACTACTGCTGACGATTTATCCGATCTACACGATCCCCATTCTTGCTATTATTTACAGTACGAAAGGTTCTGCCGCACTGTTCCAAGCACTGTTTTCGAAAATACGGAGAAAAATATTTATGGGATTTGGGCGATATAATGACAG
>NW_020225275.1:0-1947 GCF_003070985.1 Temnothorax curvispinosus | reverse complement strand
AAACGCTGACGTGTGAAAGTGACGTGTTAAAGTGACGAGTCAATTAACTGTCTCTGCCGATATTAGCAGAATGAACGAGGAATACGCCGAGTATCGATGCTCGGCATGTAAGAAGCCGATAAAAACGGAGGTGATAGCATGCAAGTCCTGTGCTAAGCTTTTCTACCATCCAGGTTGTGTATCTAAGCACAAAATTTATGATAGAAAACGCGAATTGGTGTCGTGTCCTGGCCCGTTCGAGAAGTTAATTATTAGTGATGGTGATAAAGTAGCTGATATAAATAAAGCAGTGGCAGCAGCAGGAAGAGCAACGGCACCAGCAAAAATGAGTCTGAAAGTAGCAGCCGCGAGTTGAACAGGGGATATTGATAGAAAAATAGATTGGCTTGTAAAAACAGTGAAAGAATTAAAAGATGAGACAGCATGTAAAAAGGAGATCAAGTCAACGGTAAAAGAAATAGTTCGTGAGGAGATGGGAGGCATTAAACAGGAATTAGAAGAATTAAGAAAAATGTGGATGCAAGGGGCATATGGACCATCTGGTGGAGCGTCAAGAAAATATAGCGACGTGATTAAAGACAGGAAGGAGGAAAATATCTTGATTATAAAACCTAAAGTACAACAAGAGAGTGAAATTACGAAGAAAATAATTAAAGATAAAATTGATATAACCAAAATGGAAATAGGAATTACTAAATTAAGAAAAGGAGGTAAAGGAACAGTGATCTTAGGATGTGAGACGGAAGAAGAGAAGGAAAAGCTAAAGGCGACGGTACAAGCGGCAATGGGTGAGGAGGTCAAGGTCTCGGAGCCACAGAAGAGGAAACCTAAGATTAAAATAATTAATGTTGGTGGAGAGGAAATGAAAATAGAGGATGATGAATTGTTAGATATAATCAAGAAGCAGAATAGAATTGGCGAGGAATGCTGTATGCACTTAGTGAAGACAATTTTAAGAGGAAAAAATAAGGATATTGAGCAAGGATCCGTAATAATCGAAGTGGATGAAAGCACTCATAAATCGCTAATAAGTAGAGGAAAGATAAATTTAGGATGGCGAAAGTGTCCGATCTTTAATTACATTAGTGTTAGAAAATGTTTTAAATGCTGGGGATATTATCATATTGCCAAGAATTGCACGAGACAGGAAACATGCTATAAATGTGCAGGAAATCATAAGGCGAACGAATGTACAACGGCAAAGAAGAGGTGTGTAAACTGTACCTTTAAGAATCAGACATACAACTTGAAGATAAATGTTGAACACGAGGCGCTGGATTCGGAATGTCCGACATTTAAGAAAGTATTGGAGGAGGAGAAAAAAAGAGCCGGCTGGGAAGATACAATATAGCAACCACAGAAAAAAGCTGATTTACTCCGGTATAAGAAGGCACAAGTCTGTCTGGCGCATAAGGATAAAATTCGACATCAGGTTATGAAGAGGGTAAATCCTGCGATTCAAGAGTTATCCGAGAATAGATTGACTATAGAAAGTTATGATAGTGAGGTCGAAGCGTTTGATACAATAGATAGAGTAAAGCTAGTGGAAAAATTATATCAGTTTTGTACCGGGGTATAGTGGTGTAAAGGTGTGACAGCAGTAGAGTATCATTCGCCGAGTGCGTCTAATGGCGATTTTGTGAGATTTCTGGAACATACAGTCGAAGATTTAATAATAAAGTATGTCTGTATCGATAGGGGACTTTAATATAAGTATAGTCAAGCGATGATAGAATTAATTTTTTCGAATAAGGAAATAAAGGGACAAGTAAATGAGTAACTTATAATATGAGCAATGCGAAAGAATTGTACCATTTAAACGTAGGTTAAGAGAATATATTGTACCTCACATAGAGGAATTAATTTAAGGATATTGTATGTAAAAAATAGCCGAGAAGGCTAATAAACTTCAATCAATCAATCAATCTATCCCTCTCTCCCTCTCTC
>NW_020225274.1:0-2860 GCF_003070985.1 Temnothorax curvispinosus | reverse complement strand
AGCGACGTCTGTCTCTCACAGACAACCACTTAAGTCGATGTCGATAGAGGGTAATATGCTCGTCTCTTCTTAGATTAAAGATAAACCGAATAGCGCTATTCATGAGTCTTTGCAGCCTTGTATTAAGCTCGTCAGAGACATCATTATAGACAAGAGAACAGTAATCAAGCAAAGGCGTGATAAGTAAGGATACGAGTTTGATGCGCAGCTGACACGATAACGAGTTCCTGTGGAATTTCAGCTTATGGAGCGTAAAATGCACTCTCTTGGAAATGTGAGAGACGTGACTCTTCCACGACAGGTCGGAGCACATGATAACCCCCAGATTCCTTGCCTCAGAAACGAATGGAATAGAGGTTCCGTTTATAGAAATGGGGGCTAGGCTACTGAGATCAATCTGCTGAACGTTGCGCCTGCTTCCCAGTATTAGAACCTTTGATTTTTTTAAGTTGAGAGTCAACCCATTGGCGGCCGCAAATTCCGCAATGACGCCCACATCGTGCGCTACAAGGCGCAGACCGACGTTCAAATCACGTAGGAGACACCTGCGATAGATCTGCGTATCGTCAGCAAAAATCATGTGCTCCGTAAATCGAAGAAATGCCCCTATGTCGTTAATGAAGAGAGAAAATAAAAGCGGCCCCAAGACAGATCCCTGCGGAACTCCTGAGGTAACGGATAACCACTCAGAGAACATACCTTCGAGATCGACAACAGCCTGAGTGCGACCCGTGAGATACGAAAAAATAAATAGAAGGGCCAAATCAGAAAATCCTAATCTCCTGAGTTTTTTCAACAATAATGGATGTGAGACAGTATCGAAGGCTTTGCTGAAATCGAAGAGGACTAGAAAGATAACCTCACCCAGATCAACAGCTTTCATAATATCATGAGATATTCGAAGCAGAGCAGTCTGGGTCGAGTAGCCTCTACGATAACCGGACTGTCGATCGTCGAGAATGTGATTGGACGTTAGAAAGTCCACGATTTGACGGTGAATAATCCTTTCAAATACCTTGGAAAGCTCACACAAATTGGTGATAGGTCTCGTGTCGGAAGGAGAGAATGGTGACTTGGTTTTTGAAAGTGGGCGCACAATAGCACGCTTCCAAAGCGATGGAAAATAGCCAAGATTGATGCAGCAGTTGAAAAATGATACTATGAGATTTCCTATATGAGGCAAGGCCAAAGCAATGGTGGATAGAGGCAATTGATCATAACCAGAAATAAAGGAAGTAGAAGAAGACGAATCCATCACTGAACGCAGACAATCAAACGTTATCTGAGAAAACGTGAAAAGCGGCTCTTCAGGCACAATGGATAGTATAATATCAGAAAACTGAGATTGGGAGCAAGGGGGATAGCAATTCGAGATAGAGGCGTAGTGAGTATTAAGTTCATCGCACGAAAAAAAGTTAAGTGGTGAGGAAAGAGGCGATTGAATGAGGCCAAGATTGGAAAGCTCGCGCCACATCTTAGACGGATCTGAAACAGATCCCAATCTCTCCATAAAGAACCGCTCCCTTGCTTTCCTTAAATCAATCGTGAGATTGTTTCTGTATAATCTATAGATTTGAAAATCAAGTATGTCTCCCGATCTGCGCGCAACGTTGTAAAGCTTATTACGGTGACGGATCCTGCCAATGAGAACACCTGAGAGCCAAGGCGCCGAGAGACGAGTTACACGAAAAGTATGGATTGGAGCGTGCATATCCAAGCTGGCAGTGAAGTCAATGGTAATGGTGTTCAGGAGACTATCAACATCCGATTTGCTAGGGCTCATTTGGCCAAAGTCGTGTGCAAAAGACGCAGATAACTTAGTAATAAGCGTCTCAATGAAACCCCGCTCCTCGAACCTCTTATAACAGCGTCTCACTAAAGTCCTGCCCCTAAACGAGGGTGCAACGAACGAATATGTTAACTCGATTAGATCGTGACCGTTAATAAAGGGAGCATCGGACTTGCGAAATGATAACACTTTATCCAAGCTATCAACTATGAAGACATCGAGCCATGAATCGGAGGAGCTGGTATGAAAGGTCGAATTCGATTCAACAATGTCGAGTGACAACTGCGAGACCACGTTCCTCAGATGATTGGATTCGTATGAAGAGGTAAGGAGATTGCAGTTTAAGTCTCCAGTGATTATAATGTTTTTGTAATTATGCATGACCTTAATAAGTGCGTCGACATACTTGTTGAAATTTCTCCCCTTCGGTCTGCGGTACATAGAGGTGAATAACAAAGGCTCGCGCGTGCCATCACGAACATCGAGAACGAGATACTCAGGTGCGTTCGAGAAAGCAGAAGGCGATGTCGCAAGAACGCGCGCCCTGAGCGACTCGTGTACATAGCAGGCTACTCCGCCCCCCTCCCTGCCCTCTCTATCAGCCCGTAGCAAATAGTATCCGGGGATGCGCACCAGGTCGTCTGAAATGTGCGAGTGAAGCCAGGTCTCAGAAATTGAGGTGACAGGAAAAAATTTGACGCTAAGTAGGCCTGGATTGACTCGATGTGGGCAGGAAGGGAGCAGGCATTGAAGCAAGCAACCCTAAAGTGACCGCGCGAAGCAGGAGGAGCACCCACCACTGCTGGTCATTGAAGCTCAGCCAGATCAGCCTCAGAGTCTATCGGAATTGGAGGCTGACCGTGCTCCTTGCGGACAAAAATTCGTCCGTCTCTACTCCACACATACTTAAACGACAACTGCTTTGCCCTGACTCGCGTTTGCCGCAATAATTTGTAGGTATGAGTCGGAAGCAATTCATTGACATAAATATTGCCAGGAATACTCGTCGAGAAAACCGCCACTAATTGAAAGTCGCTTGCCGCGCGTCATTTTAATGATGTGGTCGCGGAT
>NW_020225273.1:0-5236 GCF_003070985.1 Temnothorax curvispinosus | reverse complement strand
CCCTTGCTCTTGAGCGGGATCGCCCAGGCGTACTTGCTCAGCACATCGATGACCGTCAGAATGTAATTGTGGCCCGCGTTCGCGCGCGAATAGGGGCGCATCTCGACCACGTCGGCCTGCCACAGGTCGTCGTAACCGCGCACCACGACGCGGCGGCGAGGAAAATTTTTTCGCGCCGGCGCGTGCAATTCTTCGACGAGTCTACGTTTTTCCACGCTCATTTTGTTTGATAATCTTCAAAACGGTTTTGATCGCGATGATTTCAACCTCGTGCCTATCCGCGGTATTTTTCACGGTGACGAACTCCTCTTTAAATTCTTTTATCGCGTCGCTCAAAGTCTTTCCGAGTTCCGCGATCGCTCCCTCGACGAACCTCTTGTTGGCCGCGTCGGCGCCGACCTCCGGCGCGGCTACGCGTCGAATCTTCCGCCCCGACGCGTCGTAGGAATCCTGAGCGTTCAAACGGAGCGCGACGCTTTCCAACGCCGCGATTCCGTTTCCCAAATCTCGGATCGCGTTGTTATTCTTGATCTCTTCGATCAAAACGCTTTTCAGCTGCCCAATCGCGTCCTCGACGTAACTCCTGTTCGCTGCGTCGGTGCCGATCTCCGGCACGGCCACTCTTCGTATTTTGCGCTCCTTCGCGTCGTAAAAATCCTCGTTCATGAATAGCGCGTTGTTGCGCGCGTAATTGCGCAGGGACTCGATCGAGGAGCGCAATCTCACCGCGGACGCACCGTCGACTCCGTCGCCGCTGCCCCGATTTGTCAGAGACATGCCGAATTTGTTCACGGACATCGCGCTGGCGGGCGCGCAACTCGCACTGACGTCGACCGATCAATTTATGACGAAGCCGGCTTTGCAAAGTTCCTCGATTATCGACAGGATTTCGTTGTCGTGAGCATCGTTGCCGGCCCGACGAGAGGCGTCCAACAGTCGAAGTCTATCGACCATCTCGTTGGGATCGTCCCAGTGAACGTAATCGATAGCGTTGTCGGTCAGTCGCATGGCCGACGGTAACCCGGCACCCTTCGTAGTTTCAACTGTGAGAGATAGGTTTACGAGCGGCGCTATTATATTTTTGTACTTCGGTCCCTTGTTGCCTTTGACGGGATTGTCGGCTTTGCCGCCGCGTTTGTGAGCGCTGGTGGAAAAAAGTATGCTCCTGTACGTTAATTTGTCCTTCTCCGTGTAGATTTTAGGGTCGGGTTTTCCCATGAAGATCAACTCGTACAGGCCGTGCGTGCCTTTGTACGGTACACCGTCGATGACCATGGTGTCATCCGGTTTCAGCTTAAATCGCTTGTTTCCCAGCATCGCGCCTTTCTCGCCGAAATGCACTCCGTAAACGATGTCGAGCTCCTTGTTTTTGTCGCCGCCCAGAAGAGCGCCCAAATATTCCCGCCCCAACGGTCCTAGTTTGCTAGTCAGAACGTCGCGACTTTCCGCCGTACTCAAAGATTTCCCGGCGGACGTCTCCAACGTGGGAGGCGGAGTCGTCGTTTCCGATACGATCTCGCGTTCTCTGGGTAACAACTGGACCAAATCGTCGCGGATCGGCGTGGAGCTCATCGCGGTCGTCGTCGTCGCGGGAGCCGAACTCAGCCGTGCCGGACGCGATTCTCCTTTTTCCGCCGTCGCGGTTGTCCCGATTGGCGCGAATACGTCGTCGTCCTCCCAGTAATTGCGTTCCAGGTCGGCGCCAGCGTCGTCGTCGTCGTCGTCGTCGCCGTTCTCGCTGTCCTTTTTCGCTCTCTTCGTCGCTTTCATCTTTTTCGGGAACGCAAAGCCAGCGCCGTCGTCGTCGTCGATTTTGCCCGGTCCTTTACCTCTGCGTTCCACGTCATCGGCGAGCCGTTTCAGAGGAGGTTTGACGATAGGCTCGTACCTCTTTTCCAGAGCGATCTCGCTCTCCATTTTTCCGGCCCTGAGAGCGGCGTATTTTCTGCGAATCGAGGCGCGCGTCTTGGCTATTTCTCGCGCGGTTCTCTCTTCCGCGATCGCGCTCATACTCGCGTCGTTCGACGAGGCGCACTGATCGACCCTACAGCACGGCGAAATCATGGAAGCCCCGTCTGTACCGTCCGCCTCGCAACGCGCTGTCCTTGTCTATCACGGCGAAACCGTAGGCGCGCCGCCAACACTCGCGACAGAAGGCGCGAAATTCGTCGTACGACATGTCGATGTTCACGTGATCGTCGTACACGTGTCGCAGATTGGTGCCGTCCTGCCTGAACAGGATCAGCAGATTTGCGTTGTCGCGCACGAGATGTTTCGGTATCTTGGCGTACGTCTGACAGAGATAGAAGCAATCGATATTCGAATGTCGACCCATAGAAAAGTACTCCCTCATTCTGTCTTGCTTGTCGCAGGCCACGTCGTCGAAGATGGAAACCGAGTCGGGAAGCGCCTCGTCGGGCGGAACGACGTCGCGATTGTCGGAAAACGCGTGATAGCCGATCTCGTCTATAGGCTCGAACAATCGTTCGAGATATCGATACTTCGGTTGTTGCAGAGATTTCGAGTACACGTATACGTTCTCGAAACGGAGACCGTGCGGTTGTTCCAGCAGGCTCAGCAGAACGTTCGTCTTACCGCAATTGGAGGGACCGCAAATGATGCAACGGACGACGTTCGGAAGGAGAGGACCGTGCCGGCGCGATTCTCCGTTTCCTCTCTCGGTCGCGGCCGACCCCGCCGACGTTTTGCGATCCAGATTCGAGACTCCTAACGTCGCCGTCTGTCGCACGAATCGCATGTTTGCCTTCTCTCTCTCTCTTTCTCCCTCGAGTTTTTTCGCTCGGTTCGTTCGCGATGAGTCTCTCGATCGCTGGAAAAAAGAGGGGGAAGCGCGGACGTCGTTTCGTTTCGTCGCGCGTGCGCAAACGCCTCGCGCGCGGGTATAAGTAGCGCGAGCGTGTTGCCGTATCCGTAGAAAAAAAATTTATTTTCTAAAATCAACGAATCGTTCGCGCGCATCGGTGAGATGTCTCACAGTGGTGTGTTTCCCATACTGGTGGACGGTTACGAAATTCTCAATCTAACGGTGGAAGAGTTGCAATACATTCCGAAGGTCTTTCTGTTGCGTCAATTTGGGAGATACGTGCATCTGTTGTGGGACCGTTTGCCGGAACATATACAAGCGGATCCCGAGGTGCAGAGATATCGCCCGTGCATGCGACACTACAATCGTCCGTGGCAGCGAACGCACATAGACGGTCCGCCGCCGCTCATCAAGGACTGCCACGAGTGCAATCGCTTTCGCCCTGTGAACGGTGTATCTTCGATTTCCCGTTCGAATTAAGAAGAAGCGAATGCTCCTCGCGCAACCGCGACCGAATGCGCGGCACCGGTCTGCTCAATCGCGCAATAAACGCTCTTCCCTTCGAACTGCACATACCCGGTTATCAGTTCTGCGGGCTCGGTACGCGTCTAGCGAAGAGACTAGCGCGCGGCGAAGAAGGCATCAATCCGTTGGACGCGGCGTGTCGGGAGCACGACATCGCGTATTCGCAAAGCGGCGAGCTCGCCGAGCGACACGTCGCCGATCGACGGCTCGCCGAGAGGGCGCGCGAGCGCGTCACCGCGAAGGATTCCACGGCCGGTGAGAGACTCGCCGCGGCGGCCGTATGGGCGGCTATGAAAACGAAGACGAAGCTGGGCATGGGTATGGAACGCAAAAGGAAAACGAGAAAAGGAACGGGATTGAGGAGAAGCGCGAAAACGAGAAGGAAGAAGCGGAGGATACTTCCGACGGCGAAACGCTGCGGCTTCTTGCCCTTTCTACCGATGTTGGGCGCTCTCGGTTCCTTGATCGGTGGCGCGGCCACCGTGGCCAAAGCGGTGAGCGCCAACAAAGCGGCGCAAAAACAGCTCGACGAATTGCAGCGACACAATCGCGCGATGGAGGGTCGCGGGTTGTACCTCGCGCCGTATAAGAAGCGCGGAGGTGGCGCGAGGAGAGTCGGCGAAAAAAAAACCTCGCGTAAAAAGACGAGGTTAGCGCGTCTACCTCCGTACGGCGTCACGACCGACGAACAGCTCGATCGAGCGGCGCGTCGCCTGCGCGTGCCGTTTTTCCGCGGGGTGTTCATGCGCGACGCTCTGCCGACGAGGGTGCGACGCGCGGAGTGCGGCATCGTGAATCTCGACGACGCGGTGGGCCCGGGCACGCATTGGGTCGCTTACGCGAAAAAAGGGAACTCGGCGATCTACTTTGACGCGTTTGGAAATCTCCGCCCGCCGAGGGATCTCGCGCGGTATCTCGGCGACGGTGGCGACGAGAGCACGATCGTGACGTACAATCGTCGCGCGTTCCAGACATTCGATCAGAGAATCTGCGGACAGCTGTGCCTGCGATTTCTTCGCGAGATCGATTGGGGGGGGAGCGGGCGGACGATCGACGTTCTCCCGCCATGTCGCTGACGCTCACGTTGACCGGGACCGGCAGCGTTCTCACGGCGAGTCACTTTCCCGCTTTGGATCTGAGCGACGGCGAATACGAGCTGGGTTTGGCGACTTTTGAAACGTACAATTCGATACCGAACGTTACGTCCGCGAACAATCGTTTCTACTACGGCAAGGACGACCGGAGAATCGTCGTTCCGGAAGGTTCGTACGAGCTGCGAGCAGATATCTGCGCGCCGCTCTTCTCCATCGCGAACGTCGCGCCCGCGAGAGAGACAAAGTTAAGGAGAAAGGAGGAAAATTGCGAACCGACGATGCTGGACGGGTAAAAGAAAAATTTTTTCTATGCTAACAACGATTATTTTCATACATATAAACAAAAAATACAAAAAAAACTTATTAATAAATTTAACTCAGTTATAGCTGCGCAAAACCCAGTTATTAATTCGTTAATGAATTTTGATCACAACAAATGGATTATCAATATTAGCAGCAAGCAAATCCCAGATAGAGTACTGAGGTTTCTTAGTCTTGGCGATAGATTCGCTCTACCAGTTGACAACAATGACAGGAGAGATCGCATAGATTCGGTGGTTGACGTAATAAAAAATTTTGAATTCAATGTTTACCAGATCGCTGACGATATTGTTGACGAAGCGCGCAACCGTATTTCGAATTCGTTGTTTAAATTCTTGCGTACTAATAAGCATAAAAATTGTATAGAGAGGTTTATTTTGCAAGAGTTTAGATTTTGTAAAAGGTTCCTCCGTAACAACGATGACGTCTTTGTTACAAAGGCAGACAAGGGCCAAGTTACCGTGATCATGGA
>NW_020225272.1:0-2187 GCF_003070985.1 Temnothorax curvispinosus | reverse complement strand
TTTTGTTGCTTTAAGATAGCGTAAACAAGTTTTTGAAATATAAGGTTCTGTAAACAATGCCACTAATAAATACTGCATCTTCGACCGTTATCTACGACTTTGATGGCTAAAAACTAAGTAAAAAAACTTGTTGCTCAGCTCTTTTTGGTCTTAAAATATTCTATGGACCGTGCCCTATCAAAATATGCAACTTACGATTTTGTTGCTCGCCCCTAACTGCAAATAAACAAATTATTTATCTCTTCGTCGATCGTTATCTACGACTTCGATGGCTAAAAATTAAGTAAAGGAATTTGTTGCTCGGGTCTTTTTGTTATTTAAATATTCTATGGAACGTGCCCTACCAGAATATGCAACTTACGATTTTGTTGCTCACCCCTAACTGCAAATAAACAAATTATTTATCTCCGCGTCGACCGTTATCTACAACTTCGATGGCTAAAAACTAAGTAAAAGAACTTGTTGCTTAGCTCTTTTTTGTCTTAAAATATTCTATGGACCGTGCCCTATCAGAATATGCAACTTACGATTTTGTTGCTCGCCCCTAACTGCAAATAAACAAATTATTTATTTCCGCGTCGGCCGTTATCTCGTTATCTACGACTGTGATGGCTAAAAACTAACAATAAGTAAAAGATTCTTTTACTTTATAGTTTTAAGACCAAAAAGAGCCGATCAACAGATTCCTTTACTTAGTTTTTAGCCATCAAAGTCGCAGATAACGGTCGACGCGGAGATAAATAATTTGTTTACTTGCAGTTAGGGGCGAGCAACAAAATCGTAAGTTGCATATTCTAATAGGGCACGGTCCATAGAATACTTTAAAACCAAAAAGAGCCAAGCAACAAATTCTTTTACTTAGTTTTTAGCCATCGAAGTTGTAGATAAAGGTCGAAGATGCAATATTTATTAGTGGCATTGTTTATAGAACCTTATATTTTGAAAATTTGTTTACGCTATCTTAAAGCAACAAATTTTGGTGTATTGTTTTTTTAAATTTGAGCACTCTATATGTGTTTTTTAGTATGTGGTGGGGCTAGAATCTCTGTGTCAAGCTGACCCCTCACCATGCGAAAAAAAATATATAAAGTGCTCAAATCGAATAAATGTTTATACCAGAATTTGTTACTATTTTGTTGCTTTAAGATAGTGTAAAAATATTTTGGAAATATAATGTTGTTTAAGATGTAGTCAATATAGTGCTGTCTGTTAAGTATTCGGATATACTTACGTAGGGGAGACCGGGGCTAACTCGACACAATTTTTTTAAAGGCAATTTTCAACAATTAATTAAAATTTTCAAACAAATTTAATGGTACACATTTAAAGAGCGTTCCTTCAGGTACAAAATTGCTTAAGAAAATTTTGCTGTACGTCGCTTAGTTTTGCCCGAAAGCTCGATGAAAGAGTAGACCATTTTCGAGAGATCAAAAAAATTACTTTTCACTATCAAAAACGCTTATGTCGCGTTAAAAATTACACTATAACTCAGAATGTTACCAAATTCCGTTGATAATACTGGCACATAAAAACGCATTTACAATAGGAAAGGCAAGTTTCTACGATAGATTTAAATTGCCAAAAAGCCTAGTGTCAAGTTTGCCCCGGTGTCGAGTTAGCCCCGGTCTCCCCTACCGTATTTTCTAAAAAAACGTTATATTTCAAAAATGTTTTTACGCTATCTTGGAGCAACAAAAAAGCAACAAATTCTGGTGTATTTGTTTTTTGGATTTGAGCACTCTATATAGGTTTTTTATTATGACGACAAGCTGCCTCCCCCCCCATTTCAATCGCCGTTTCCTGCTAAACGGCTTGAGCAACAAAATCCAGACTAGAGCAACAGCACATAAATAGCACTAAATTTTTTAATAAGTGCGGATTTTTTTGCAATAGTGGGGGGGTTAACTTGATAGAGGTGGCATTGACGTATAATAATGGGCAGTACGCGACAGTGTTTATAATTGCATGGCATTGCCTTAATTTTATATTATTTATATATAGGATTGACGGCATTGTAGGTATTGACTAAGCATTGTCGGCAGTGTACGAAAATGTCGGCAGTGTTTTACAGCAATGCCAAAAATCGGCATTGGTGTACAAAATTTTGGGTTGTGAATTCCCCCCCATTTTGAACATTTTCCTTTATTTTATATCATTTTTGTGTCGAAACCTTATGGACCGCATTAT
>NW_020225271.1:0-5840 GCF_003070985.1 Temnothorax curvispinosus | reverse complement strand
CGTCATTGCCTTGCCAGAAGATAATCGGGTATTGGAGAGCATCGTAGTGTTGCGCCCGAGCCGAGACGCCCGGTAGAAATCCGGAAGGCAGTCGCAAAGCGCTGCCTGACGACGTGCTTGACGACGGGTCTGTCGTTGTTTGTTGACAGATGTCGGCATTGAGATTCTCCGCCGGGCCTTTGAGCCGAACAGACGTGTTCACGAGCTGACTGTATATTATCTCATTTCCGCATTAAACGAGTTCCTTTCTTACTGAGAGTCTTTATTCCCGGCAACGGGATCGCGCGCCGCGTTCGCGAGTGTGTCTGTGTGTTGTGAGTGCAGCGAACGCGCGGTTGAGCGCAACATTTTGGGGGCTCGTCCGGGATCAAACGCGACGAGCGCAGTGTCCCGAACAGGATGACGACCACGCACACCCCGCCGAGGACCCGTTCGCAGGCCGCGACGTCGACAGGAACGGAGGCGGGCGCGACCCATCCGCTGGATGCGGGGGTGACGGTGGCAGAGACGGGCGCTTTCGAAGCTATCTACTCGGAGCTTCAAAAGCTGCGCCAGAAGCGGCGGCTGGAACAGGAGGAGCAACAGCTTTTTCGCAGCGATATGGAGGCTCGGCTGAAGGAACGCGACGCTGCGGTGGCACGTTTTCAGGAGCAGGCCCGAAGGGACGAAGAGTATGCGGCAACGATCCGCCGACAGGAGGAGGAGCTCCGTCGACTCCGAGGGACGAACGCCAACGTTTCCCAGCTAAGTCCTTCCTTAATTAGAGCGTCCGGGGACATGGGGACGCGAAGCGCGAACGCCGAAGGGACGCGGGTCGCGCGCGAGGGGAGCGCGATCGCGGGCGGCGCGAGTGAGAGAGGCGTACGCCCGATCGAAATAAACACGGTCGCGGACGTCGCGAGTGATAATGATGCACGCCCGATCGAGAGAAACACGACCGCGAGTGCTGCGTGTGATTATGTCGGGAATCCGAGAGCGGGGAGTACGTACGTGGCCAATGTCGCGAATCGAACTGCGGGAGACGCCGCCATAGGAACAAACGTCGGGCTCGGTTACAAATTAAAGCCCCAATCTTACGACGGGACGGTCCCCCTTCAAAAATATTTTTCACAATTTAACTTGATTGCGCGAGCGAATTTCTGGGACGACGCGACGAAAACCGTCGCGCTGGCTTCGAGCTTGAGAGGGAAAACGCGCACCATTCTCGAAACGATACAAGACATTGAGTGTCTTAATTTTTCGGAACTAAAATCGAAGCTCGAATTGCGTTTCGGCGAGGAGCGTTTAACGCAAAACTATTATTCTGCCCTCACGAACCGCAGACAAAGATTCGGGGAAGATCTGGCCGCTCTCGGCTCTGATATCGAAAGATTGTCGCGTCTCGCATATCCCGAGTGCCCCCATGAAATTCGCGAAAAGATCGCGTGCTCACAATTTGTCACGGCCGTCGCGGACCACTTTATTCGGCAGACATTACAAATGAAGGGAATAACTTCTTTGTATCAGGCGGTTGAGAGAGCTAAGGCTTTAAAAATTATTCGGGGGGAGGGTTTCACCCGTGAGAAATTTATTAGAAATACTGCAAAGGAAGGGCAAAAGGGGGGCGCGAATAACGAGAAGAAGGAGGAAGAGGGCGATAAAGAACAAAAACAGGAGGGGAAGAAAGATCGGAAAGGATATTTTCAGAAAGGAAATTGGCGTGGCAGCAAATTTGGCGCCGGCCGGGGGGAATGTTGGTCTTGTGGTAAGACTGGGCATTTCCGATCAGAATGCTCCAATGAGGAAAACGCGATTTAGTTGAGCTTAGCGGGGTAGGCTCAACTTTTATGGAAAATTCCCCGAAAGTTTGTCGATTTAAGCACTTTAAACTTGATAATAAGAAAAATAAAAATGATTTTTGTTTTGATGGTTTTCTGAATGATAAATGTTGTTCATTTAAGATAGATACGGGCTCCGATGTTTCCATTGTAAATTTCAAAATGATTGATAATAAAGTGGAGAGAATAAAAGTAGAGAGTTGTAATTTGAGATATCCAACTGGAGAAAGGGTTCCTTTAGATTCTAAAGTAAAGGTCAATGTTCAAATTGGTAAACATTCTGTCGAAATTCTTATGTTTGTCGCAGAAATTAGTGATAAATGTCTTTTGGGAAAAGATTTTCTCGAAAAAGTGAATCTGGAAAATATTTTTGAACCTTTTTTTGTTAATCCTGAATTAAATGAGAAAAAGAATCTTAATTGTTCTCGTATTAAAGCCTTTTCCGAGGGGGACTCTTTTATCTTAAAGGAACTTTTTGAAAATAATTCTGGGAGTCTGAATGAGGCCCAGAAGGAAATTTTTGCCGATTTTTTAAAAAATTTCCGGGATGTGTTTTCTGAAACTATTGTTGCAGGGAATTGTGATATTATTGAGCATGTGATAAATGTGAAAGATTCTTCCCCCATAAAGCAGGTCCCTCGTCGTATTCCTATTCATATGAGGAAGAAAGTTAATAAAATTATTGAGGATATGTGGAAACAAGGGGTAATCGAGGAGTCACAAAGCCCCTGGATCTCGCCTGCAGTTTTGGTTAGAAAAATGATGGTACAATTCGATTTTGTGTGGATTATAGGAAGTTGAATTTGGTAACTAAGAAAGACTCCCATTCTTTACCCAGAATCGATGATATTCTCGATCAACTGTCAGGTAACATTTGGTTCTGTACTTTAGATTTAAAGAGCGGGTATTGGCAAATAAAGATTCGTTCCGAAGACAAAGAGAAAACTGCGTTCTCTATTGGAAACGGGTTGTGGCAGTTTACCGTCATGCCCTTTGGTCTCTGCAATGCCCCTGCTACATTTCAACGTCTAATGGAGAGAGTTTTAAAAGATTTGTTATCAAAAATTTCCCTAGTTTATCTTGATGATGTAATAATCTTTGGAAAAAGTTTTTCTGAAATGATGGAGAATTTGAAAACAGTGCTTTTACGGTTAAGAAAAGTGAATTTAAAAATTAATCCAAAGAAATGTACTCTTTTTGGAAGGAATGTTAAATATTTGGGGCATGTAGTGTCAGCAGAGGGCATAGCCACAGACCCCGAAAAGATATCTGCGGTCAGTAATTGGTCGGTTCCGCATACCAAATCACAATTGCGAAGTTTCTTGGGGTTCTGTTCGTACTATCGAAAATTTATTAAAGGATTTTCTTCTTTGGCAAAACCTCTTTACTCTCTCTCGGGGAATCAATCTAAATTTATTTGGGGGGAAAAATGTCAAAAAACTTTTGAAGAATTAAAGTGGGTTTTATCTTCCCCTCCGGTGCTTTCTTTTCCCAAAAGGGAGGAGGAATTTATTTTGAATACCGATGCTTCAAATATCGGTATTGGCGCGGTTTTGTCGCAAAAACAGAAGGAAGAGGAGAGAGTCATAGCTTATTTTAGTCGGGTTCTCAATAAGGCCGAGAGAAACTATTGTGTTACTCGCCGGGAACTCTTGGCGGTAGTAGACTCTATAAAATTTTTTCGCCATTACCTTTTGGGACGGAAGTTTGTGATTCGCACAGATCACGTTTCATTGAAGTGGCTTATGTCCTTCAAGGATTTAGAGGGACAGCTGGCGCGATGGTTGAAAAGACTTCAAGAATATGAATTTGACATTGTCCATCGAAAGGGGCAATCTCATAAGAATGCTGATGGATTGTCCAGACGTCAATGTGAAAAGTTCGATTGTAGATATTGTGCCGGAATTGAGAAAAGGGCAACTGAAGAACGGAATGAAACAATTGCTCGTTTGATTTTTCAGGGAGAAAGTTTGGAAACTTGGCGTAAGGAACAAAGAGAGGATGCGGGAGTGGCATTCATCCTACGGGGAAAGGAAGCTGGGGTCCGTCCTTCACGTTCTGAAATCCCTGCCAGGAAGTTTCCGCCCAAATTTATTGGTCGCACTGGGATGCGCTGGTTTTGAGAGATGGAGTTTTGTACAAAAGGTGGGAAGCTCCAAGTTTGAAAACAAGCTTTCTTCAGCTTGTTGCTCCCCGAAGCCGGGTTAAAGAAATTCTGGAAGAAGCCCATGACTCTTCTTCGGGCGGACATTTTGGAGTCTACAAAACTCTGGAAAAGATTCGCAAACGTTTTTATTGGGCAACTTGTAAACGGAATGTTGAGGACTGGTGCAGAACTTGCAAAGTCTGCGTTTCTAAGAGGGGTCCATCTGGGAAAGGGAAATCTCCTTTACAAGTCTATAATGTTGGGTCACCGTTTGAGAGGTTACAAATGGATATTCTCGGTCCCCTTCTTACAAGCAATTTTGGGAATAAATATCTCCTTGTCATTGTGGATTGCTTCACCAAATGGGTGGAAGCATTTCCTCTAAAAAATATAAGAGCTAAGACTGTGGCAGAGGTCTTCGCCAATCAAGTTGTATCAAGATATGGGGTTCCTTTGGAGGTGCATACGGATCAAGGGAGAAACTTCGAATCGAAGTTGTTCGCAGAATTAATGAATATTCTTGGAATCAAGAAAACGAGAACTACTCCCTTGCATCCTCAGTCAGACGGTTAGGTGGAGCGACAACATCAAACGATTATTAATTATTTGGCGAAATTTGTTTCCGAAAGTCAAAAGGATTGGGATCGATGGGTACCTATGTTCTTGTTGGCTTATAGGTCATCGAAACATGAGACGACTGGCGCTACTCCTGCGGAATTATGTTTTGCTCGTTTAAGATTACCTTTAGATTTGTTACAGAGAGGTCCTCCAAGGCTTCATGAAGGAGAGGAGCGGACGGAAGAGAGCTTTGTTAGAAATCTGAAAAAGAAGTTTGAGGAGATCCATTCTGGGGTGAAAGAGCGAATAGTTGCTAAATCTTCCCGGGTGAAGGCCTGGTATGATCGTGGAGCTAGGCGTATTCTTTTTCAGGAGGGGCAGAAGGTTTGGTTCTACAATCCTCGTAGAGCTAAAGGAAAAGCTCCGAAATTGCAGAGCAACTGGGAGGGGCCCTATTGCATAATAAAAAAATTGAGCGATGTGGTGTATTGCATCCAGAAGTCACCCAGGCATAGAAAAAAAATTGTTCATTCGGATAAGCTAGCTTTGTATTCTGAAAGGAAGTTAGAGGAGGAAAGGCTAGAGTAGAACGGAGCCCGGATCATTAATAAGTTTTGTAGCAAACAGATTTTGAATAAAATGTTTCTGAAAAAGTCTTAAATGTTTAATTTTTGTAATTTTTTTAACAGTTATTATGTTCTGTTTTTGTGCGTGACTGTTTGTTTTTAGAGAAAAATGGTGGTACGCGAAGGAAGGTCCTTGGACGTTAGACATACGGCAGGACATCGCTTGGACTCCCGATCGAAGAGGACCGTCCGCCCACAGTTTTTGACCCGTAGTTTTCCTGTGGGCCATAGGGCAAATGCCGGGCGGGGAAGGGGAGTCCTGCGGGGCGTTGGGTCCACGGGAAGTTTTCCCCCCCCCCTTGTCCAAAGACTTCGTGGGAGAGCGTTGGGGCGGCCGTCAGGAGGAGTGCGACAAGTCGGAAAACCGGAGCTCGAGGATGAGACGGGGTGGGCGGCCCTTCCTGAAGTCGGCTTAGATGAGTCTGGCCAGCTTTCCCTGGAGGCCAATCGCGGGGAGGAGAGTGAGGAAGCTTAGTCCCCTTGCTCGTCTGGGCGCTGCCCTCCAGAAGATTGTCGGGACGACAATCTAAGAAGAGGGGTGGGGGGCAGTGTTGCGCCCGAGCCGAGACGCCCGGTAGAAATCCGGAAGGCAGTCGCAAAGCGCTGCCTGACGACGTGCTTGACGACGGGTCTGTCGTTGTTTGTTGACAGATGTCGGCATTCAGATTCTCCGCCGGGCCTTTGAGCCGAACA
>NW_020225270.1:0-3543 GCF_003070985.1 Temnothorax curvispinosus | reverse complement strand
TTTGCCTTTAAAAATAATTAAATAAAGAACCGCTAAATAAGTGACATAATTAAAATCTATAACTACATTTATATTAAATTAAAAATTAAAAAATAAACTTGAAATTTTTGGTTAAATCCAATTTCCGTATGCAATAAATGAAATGAAGAAGAACTTGTGCCACAAAAATCGAAATATCAACTTCAGGCGTATCCCGGGAATACAAAAAATTATGCTTGTAAACATATTTCTTCGCTAATGTCTCTCCTTCAAAATTCCACATGATTCATGGGTGCTGCACCAGACTAGGGGGGGGGGGGAGGGGGGCAAAAAATAATTCAGCGCTCTTAAAATGTTTGGAATCGATTAGAAACTTAATAATAATTATAAATAGTCACAAACGAATATAGAAAACGGTTATAGACAATAATTAAGGTAATTTCTTTTAACATTTTGGATAAATTCTACGATAGAACGCAGAAAATAGTCAGGTCAATAAAACTTTGTATACATACATACTGAGAACTGTAGACTAAAATTATAAAAAATTGGAAGGGGCGTTTGTTAAATAACAATAAAAAATTGTTAATTAACGTTGGTAAACAAATGCCACTGGTAGTGTCATAAAAATCGATCAGGTGAAACAAAATTTTTGTTACACATACTCCATGAATTGTAGAATAGACTTCTTAAAAAATTGAAAAGGGACGCGTTTGTTTACTAACAATAAAAAAAATATTAACAATTTTTGACTTGGTCAATTTTTGTTAATAATTCTTCAACAATATGCAATTGAAAAATGTGCAGTAGTTCATTACTATGCTTATAATTATATAGTGAAGGAGTCTTCAATATCAATGATCACCTTCGAAGGTTAAGTATATTAACTTAACTTTTCTTGCTTTTTACTACAAAGCAAAAATCAACTATAAATATATATAAATGAAAAATATTGAAAGTACATAATGTATATAAGTTATTCATAAACCATCAACCAGAATAATTAAATAGAATTAGGATACATATAGTATTAGGATACATTAATTATATGTACATATTTATATATGTATATATAAATCATCAGTACCAGTTTTATGTATAAATATATAAAAAAAATTATTTAGAAAGCTTTCGTAATTTTCATTAAAAAATTCACAGAAATTACTTTTGTAAAATTGTGAACATATATATATATATATATATATATATATATATTTTTTTAAATATTTTTTTCAATTATCATTTATACATATTATTTTATTATAGTATCATCAAAAGAAACACTATTTTTTTACTACAAGTATAAGAAATATCTTACCACTTCTGCCCAAAAATAAATGTAAACGTGTAATGAAACAGTCTTTCCGTAATTTCCACTGCAAATCGCACTCCACAAACAGCTTTCCTCGTTATAGATCAGGTTCATACGGTATGAATATATAAAGATATATCTGAAATGCGCAGCGCTCACAAAATTGAACTTCTGCAATAAAATAAAAATAAAGTGAAAATACAACAGAAAAAATAACACAATTTTTAGAAATATAAAAATAATATTTGAAATAATATCTTATCACTATTGCCAAAAATTTGAAACATTCTGACTGTAGTTCGATCGTAGTTCAGCACAAATGTAACAAATCATCCTTCTAAAGCCTTGTGTCCACGATGCTAGAACTTGGTCCGAGATCTCGGGCCGACAAATTTGTAGCCAAACTTACAGTTTTTAAGTGTTAATTTCATTGGCTACACGGTTCTCGGACCGAATTCTAGCATCGTGGACGTAAGGCTTTAAAGATCACAAAAGAACTTAAAGGTTAGAGTTCAAAAGATATAGAATATTACAAAATCCACATTTGCAATTAAATATTAAAATAATGATATAACAAACAAATAAATTCATATCCAGTAATAGCAAGATAGCAACGTATGTCAATTTGAATCGATTTCTAGGATATTATATTAAAAATCTATAAAATATGTATTACACACATACGTTAGACACGAAATCCGATTCAATACATCTGCATATATGAAGAAAGTAATTTACAACTTTGCTTATACTTCATTACTTACCAAAATTTCTTATAAAAAGTGTATTTTGATGGTGTGGGGCGACGCGGTCAAGACACTGAGTCTTTTATATAACAGTTTATTTCTCTATTTATGACTGTAGCGAGTATATTCTTCGTAGGCCAATTATTTTTTCGCCGCGGCCTGCACGGTCTTCGCTGTGGCTTTCTTCGGCTTGGGCGTTTTGGTCTTCGCCGCTGGTGCCTTGACGGCTTTCTTAGCCTTCGATGGTGACTTGGGCTCCGCGGCAGATTTGCCCTTCTTCACGGCGATTTTGGCGGCGGCGGCGGTCTTGGGAGCTGCCTTCTTCGGGCTTTCCGCGGCCTTCTTGGCGGTCGTTTTCTTCGTGGCAATCGCCGGTTTCCGCGCAATCGCGGTCTTCTCCCGCGCGTCCTTCTTGGTCCCCGCTTTCCACGCACGTGATGTCCGAGTGAACCAGCGAGGCGCGTTGCGCCTTCCCCTTGATGGCTTTGTCCTTCGGCTTGTCGGTCGACAGCTTGAACGAGCCGGTAACACCCTTGCCGCCCCTTGGTCTGCACGACGGCACCGGCGGACACCAGTCTTACAATCACTCTCACCAGTCTTACAATCACTCGCACAAGAAAACGTCCGATAGCTACGCTCGCTACTGAGCTCTGAGCTTCTGCCGCTAGGGACGGAGAGGGAAACGAAAGACGAGCGAGTCGGTACGCGCGGCGCGCGATGATATATATATATATATATATATATATATATATATATATATATGCAATTGGCGCGGAAAATTCCGTTGAATCCGAAAAATCCCCTAGAGATTAATCAAGTTTATAACAACGTCCTTAGGATATTTCTAGGATATGTTATATATCAATTCATAAAAATTATAGTTGCTTTATTATTCTTATTTTATATTTATATCTATTTATTTATAGTTTATAATTATAATTTTATTTTACATTGAATTCACATTTATTTTACATTTAACTTACATTTTTTACATTTATTAATAATTTATAAATGCATATAAACTGCTTATAAATGCATAAAAAACACTTGTTCACATTTATGTATTTAATATTTATCACATGAATCAGAATTAACTTCAGTACATAATCGATACTCACAGTGAATATTATATATATAGCGTTGTACGTAATATAATGAATATTAACTTATATAATATAAAATATAAACGAGTGTGTTTTACATTTACGTTTTTAATTAGTAGTAAATGTAAAATAAATGTGAATTAAATCTAAAATAAATATTAAACAAACGTAAAAAAAATATTTGTTACATGTAGGTTACAAATAACTAATAAATATGAAATAAATGTGAAATAAATATAAAATAAACATGTTAAAAACGTTTATTTAACAAATGGATTTTAAATGTAAAATAAATGTTTTTTTAACGTTTAATAAATGTTTTTTGGCAATAAAAATTTACAAATGTAAAATCAATGAAAAAAAAACGTTTAAAAAACATTTAATAAACGTTGTCTGCTGATTG
>NW_020225269.1:0-1237 GCF_003070985.1 Temnothorax curvispinosus | reverse complement strand
AAAAAAATGTTCAAATAAAACTTGTAGAGGACTCAATTCTCTACAATTTTCGTATATATTTTTTTGCGGTGACTAAAAAAGAGATAGAGATAGAGAACGCCAAAGTTGAGTGTGTTTAGTAAATGCTCTTTTTCGTGGGGAAAATTCGCGGTTTTATTGTGAATTGTCGTATATTATAAAACTCTTTTCCGCACCATCACTAAGGTAGAGTTTCAGGCGCATTTTTTTTTACGTGGTATCTCCAGTAGATATAATCCATGGATCCGAGAAAGTGTCTTTTGTTCTATATTGTGAAAACGATTTATGCAATTCTTTGGTTTTTTGTCGCTGGGCATGGCATATTTCTTTCATCAATATCATCGTCACTGATATCACGACTTTCTTCAGTGACGACTTCCTCACTTTCGGAATCGTTGAAGTCAACCGGGGGAAATGCAAAGTCGTCGCAGTCGTCGGCTTCAAGTACTTGCTGCAACTGTTCCATATATATTGTTTGTACATACATGATTCCCCGCTGCAATGTTCGCATATTACCGAACATTTAAGCCCAGCTTTGCGATAACCACAGGTTGTTCCACATTTTTTTTTACATTTGCACGATATTGATTTGAGAACCGCAGGAGGCGCTGGATTCTGGGTGGTCATGATTGGTTCTAGTCCTAGTTGAGTTCGAGTATAGGGCCTCTCAGATTATTAGTGAAGATATTGACCTTCTCGTTCTGCTCACTGGTCTAGGACAGAAAACTCCTATTTTTCCGTAAATCCGGAAAAGGAAGAACTCGGGAGGGTCTATATTCGGCGAAAAGTTTCGTTTTCTTAAACATGTAAAGAACTTCTCGGAGTCCATCGTTTTTCTGGAGAATGTTGATTAATTTCGTTTTGCCAATATTGCAAATTGCTGAAACAGTATCACATCCTGTGAACGCGTGAAGAAGAAAGATGTGATCGATTACAGAAACATGTTTGAAACTTTTTGCCGAGTATAGGGCCCCCGAGTTCTTCTTTTTCCGGATTTACGGAAAAATACGTTAGAAATTTCCTGTCCTAGACCAGTGAGCAGAACGAGAAGGTCAATATCTTCACCAATAATCTGGAACCCTTACAAAAAAGTATTACTAGCTGGTTAGTAATAAATACTTATTTTGTGTATTAATAATACTAAAATTAAGTATTTATTAGTACTTGAATCGCTGTGATCCAAGTATTGCATAGTATTTTATTACTGGTCAGTAATTTA
>NW_020225268.1:896-1233 GCF_003070985.1 Temnothorax curvispinosus | reverse complement strand
TGCAGGGAAAACTTATCCGCGGGATGTTTGTTGACGTAAATGTGCCACGGCTCGTTCCCGTCGACGTGCACTTCGAAGACGAACCCTGCTTGGTCTGTCGGGAGAGACGCGTGGGCGAGCACGTTGCCGGGGCCGTCGAATTTGTCCGAGCAAAATGCTCCGTTTACCTTGGTATTCGTGTTATAGTGACGTAGGCGTCGCCAAGATATTATAATGTCGGCATTCGGCGTTTCGGAGTGTTCGAACGTCAATGCCGAATGCTGCGACCACAGGTCGAACGCGGCCCGCGCCGTGTTCAGCTCGGTCCCGTCGGCTAAGTGAAAATGCCACGTCAGGT
>NW_020225268.1:437-796 GCF_003070985.1 Temnothorax curvispinosus | reverse complement strand
CGTGTTCAGCTCGGTCCCGTCGGCTAAGTGAAAATGCCACGTCAGGTCGACCATTTGGACAGGCTCGCTTTTGTTCCGTGCTTCAGGATATCTCGGAAACCGCATCGCGGTTTTCTCATAAATTGCAGCGTTTCGTTGTTGGGCGTTTCGTCGCCGGGTAATCGTATCGTCCGAACTCGAACAGCCAAGAAACAGTGATAAACATCAACGACGATGTCCCCGTATGTTGGGCCTCCCAATGTGAAAAAATGTGAAAAAATGTGAAAAAATGTGAAATACGATATATTGAAAAAATTTATTAAACGACAGAAGTTTATGTATAATATGCTATATAATATTGTATTACAAATAAATATTAA
>NW_020225268.1:0-337 GCF_003070985.1 Temnothorax curvispinosus | reverse complement strand
TGCAGGGAAAACTTATCCGCGGGATGTTTGTTGACGTAAATGTGCCACGGCTCGTTCCCGTCGACGTGCACTTCGAAGACGAACCCTGCTTGGTCTGTCGGGAGAGACGCGTGGGCGAGCACGTTGCCGGGGCCGTCGAATTTGTCCGAGCAAAATGCTCCGTTTACCTTGGTATTCGTGTTATAGTGACGTAGGCGTCGCCAAGATATTATAATGTCGGCATTCGGCGTTTCGGAGTGTTCGAACGTCAATGCCGAATGCTGCGACCACAGGTCGAACGCGGCCCGCGCCGTGTTCAGCTCGGTCCCGTCGGCTAAGTGAAAATGCCACGTCAGGT
>NW_020225267.1:0-1648 GCF_003070985.1 Temnothorax curvispinosus | reverse complement strand
AATGTATGTATGTATGTCCTTTATGTTTTTTTGCTGCATTTTATCGTAAGTTTATTTTATTTCAATTATCATAATATTGAATTAAATAAGTTCTCACTAAATACATTTACACATATTTTTTTATACTGAATTTTTTCATTTTTTTCCGAAAATTGGGGACAATTGTCGACGAGATCATCAAGAGTGATAGTTCAATTTGTCATCGTTTAAATCATCGTTCTCACTAAATACATTTACACATATTTTTTGGCTGCATTTCATCGTAGTTGATTTTATTTCAATTATCATAATATCAAATACTGAATTTTTTAATTTTTCTCAGAAAATTTGCGAATATCGTTAATAATTATGCCTCCCAAAACGTCAATCGATTGGTCGATCTACATCTCAGGCACGAAAGAAAAAGGCATTACGAGTTTCAGAAACAGACGAGCAACGGGAAGCAAGATTAGAAGCTCTTCGAGTACGAAATGCTCAAGCCCGTTCGAATGAAACAGGAGAGCAACGAGAATCAAGACTGGAAGCTCTTCGACTACGAAATGCTGAAGCCCGCTCGAATGAAACAGGAAAGCAACGAGAATCAAGACTGGCAACCAATCGAGAACGCAATGTCCGATTCAGAGGGACTGCATGCTGATTTGAATCTTGCTGCGTTTAATTACGATGCTGATTATGATTATAGTCTCCATCGAAGTATTTTTTTTGGAAAAATGGATAAGTTATGCGAATTTTGCCGTGCATTGAAATTTAAGAATGAAAATCCAGGAATGTGCTGCGCAGGTGGAAAAGTGAAATTGCCAGAATTGCATTTACCACCCGACCCATTATTAACATTAGTATCAGGTGACACAAACGAGTCGAAACATTTCTTGGCAAACATACGTAAGTATAATTCATGTTTCCAAATGACATCGTTCGGTGCAACAGAAATTATATGTGACAATTACATGCCAACGTTCAAAGTGCAAGGGCAAATTTAGCATCGTGCTGGATCACTTCTACCAATGCCGGATGCAGATTACAAATTTCTTCAGATTTATTTTATGGGGACCCGTGATGAACAAGTTCATCAACGTTGTCGATTCAATTCCGGTACAAATCCAGAAATTGTTGTTGCATTACAAAATTTATTCGATCAACACAACGAATTACTTCGAATGTTCAGGACGGCACTTGAGCGAATGCCAGCTGATGATTACGTAGTTGTCATTAGAGCTGACAAAACACCACCGGGCCAACATGAAAGACAATACAACGCAACAACAATTAATGAAGTGGCGATAGTGATAGTTGGTGAAGAATTTAACTCGCGTGATATAGTTCTTCATCGTAGAGATGGTAATGTTCAGCGAGTCTCAGAAACTCATCGCTCATCGATGCATTGCAATATCCAATTTTATTCTGGCAAGGAGAAGATGGATATCATTTCAACATCAAAATGATAAATTCACAAACAGATGAGGAGACCGATAAGAAAGTTAGTGCCATGAATTACTGTTCATATCGATTAATGATTCGTGAGAACGCAGACAATCACATTTTGAAATGCCGTCAATTGTTTCATCAATACATTGTTGATATGTATGCAAAAATCGAGACCAAGCGACTTCTCTTCATTCGATTGAATCAAACCAAGCTGCGCTCAGAA
>NW_020225266.1:0-1171 GCF_003070985.1 Temnothorax curvispinosus | reverse complement strand
CGCCGTTCATTCTATCCTGGAGTGTGCGTTAAGCAACTATACTGATCAAGACAGATTGAATTCTTATCGGCGCCTATCTGATGCTGCCCTTCTTCGTGATGTCTCCGTACGAAGATATATCGCAAAGGTCGTGCCTCGAACAGGACGGAAGTACCTGGTGATCCGTTGCGTATATATTTTAAATTTTACTAAACTTGATTTTTAAAGACCTGAAACAGTTCGTATGTACATTCAGAAATAGAAATTAAGTAACATAAAACTGTTTTTTTAAATTGCATTATTGGTTTTTGCTGAGGAAAAGAAATTAAGGAAGAGTCAAGAGACTGTTTTTTTGGACGAAGTTGGACATTATTGTTCCTTATCATATTTCAGCAGATTATAGAAACACTCTCCATCTTGAACTTCTTCCTTAATTTTTTTTCTCTAAATATCACTATTTATCACACAAAATGCAAAGTTATTATTTAATCTAATTAAACAGATTCTTTGGGAAATCACATATTCGTACAGTGTTTACAAATTTTATCCCAAAGCAGAAAAAACTCTCCGCGTTGCGTCTCACTAATTTTTCACAATTAACCATGTGTCGTAAACTCCATTAAATTGATTTTACAACAAACAACAATACTTAAAACAAGAGTTGCGCGAAATAGAGTTGCAGTCGCGCGCGTTGAAATAAACAAAACACGTCAATTTATTAATAACGAGAACCAATCGCACCAGATAGATCACAATCTCCAAACTGGGACGCGATGGGACAGACCACTTAATGCCGTGTCGGCGAAGAGCGAAATGACACGAGGCGCGCGGATGATAGAAAGCACGAGGAAAGTCGCGGGTGCACGACTCCCGGTGCAACAAGGATACACGCTGGCGCGCGACTGACCGTTGATCCCGATTGTCTTGGTTAGCCAAGCGTGACCACCGTCCTCCAGCCTCTAGACGTCATTCACCGTCGCCCGGACCTGCCGGTGCTATCGTAGTATCAGCTGGTACAAACAAGATTTGTAGGCTCAAACGTTAAACATATATGTGTGCGCAGCTTATCGATCGTGATCAAGCGCTCGAGTCGATCGAATGTGAGTTTCCTGACAGCGTTGAACCGGAGGAAGCGATCCAGAAAGCTGACAGAAAGCGGGACGAAAGTCTGGAAAACAGGTCTTGGGTGGGT
>NW_020225265.1:0-11418 GCF_003070985.1 Temnothorax curvispinosus | reverse complement strand
GTTCGGGAGTGATAATGGAACCTCTCTAGCTATAAATATTTCATGTACCTTATACCTTGCATTTTTATGTAGCCAGCTCTTAGACTAGAGAGGAGGCCTCTTTTATGCATAAATACCAAAAATATTTCTCTGGTTGTATTTCAACATTGTATTTATAATGATTTATCAAGTATTCATGTCGTCTTTTTTTAATATAATACGGATATTTACTACCATCTTCTAAAATATAAAATATAAAAATGCAGGTTTTTTCTTTGTAATAACGTATGTAATATTCACAATGTATAATGTACGCGTTTTTACAAGTGATCGAGTCGGTATATTGCATAGAATGTTCGCAAGATATAATACACGGTATTTACAAGGAATGGAGCCGGCGCGGTATACATACGAAAATGCACGCGTGACGTGAGTAAGTCTCACGGGATGGCATTAGCGGCCAGGTGCGCTTACGGAGCGATAGCGACAAGAGGTTGATTTGTCACGAGCGGCGCGAAGTACTTGCAACGATTTGGTTTAATAATTCGGCGCGTACGGGGGGCGGAACCAGTTTTTCGGGCGATCGCGGCCGAATCGCGTGACACGTGATCGGCTCGGGCGGAGCTGGTTTTTCCTACGGTCGCGGATTGGAACGCGTAATAATGGCGTGGGCGCGGAGATAGAATTGCGCGATATTCCGCCCGAAAGGATTGGTTGAGATCGAACCGGCCACCGAGAAGCTCTTGATGGAGGCAGAGTACGGAGTCTCTACCCCGGCGGTAGGCTTGTGAAAACGGATCGATCGAGAATTAAAGATCCGTCGAGACGCACTCGACGGAGACAGAGAAGTACGGTCTCTCTACCTCGGCTGGATAGCTATAGAGATGAGGTGGAAGTCAGTCGGCCGTCGAAAAACACTCGGCGGAGACAGAGAAGTGTGTTTTCTCTACCCCGGCAGCAGATTGTGGAAAATGGTCTGGAAATCAGTCGGTCGTCGAGACGCACTCGCGGAGACAGAGAAGCGAGATTTCTCTACCCCGGCTGATAGCTAGTGAAGCGGATTCTGGTACTCGCGAAGAGGATCGGTGTGATCTGGTAGCTGGGTTACCGTGGAATCTTTTATTATTAACAATTGCGGGGTTTATATGCCCCGCGGATCGGCGACGCTGGTAGTGGGGAACGGTACCGGCACGCGAGCGCCGGGTTTAAACTACGCGGTGCGGAAATGCCCGACGCCGCGATCGCGCTCGGCGGTGTTCAGGCGACGTCGACTTCGCTCGGCTTTTCGTGCCGGTGCCGCGGATCGCGAGTCCATTAAGATTTCCTAACATGATTGAAAAGATTAAAAAAGTAAGGTGGGCACACCGTGCCCGTTCTTCGCCCGGCGGACGGTCGGCCGGACGTCGGCTGGTTGGTCATGCCGAAACGATGCGTATTTCGGTGCGCATCGTTACACGTGTAATAAATAAAATATAAATTGTATATTTCGACATCAGTCGTGATTTTATAAATTTACTATCTGAAATATGTATTTGTCTATCCGCATACTGACCATTTTTACCATACGGATACAAATCTGGAAAACATAAAAAGTCTAATATTTTATGTCGACTGTCTATTGGCATATCTTGTACTTTTAACATTTGATATAATGTTATTGGACTTTCATTTATTCTTTTTCATACATAGGATAAATAGTAAATTGTTCATAATACTCTTCCGGATAGGGACCTTTAATTTGTGTCAATAAAGCAGCATGCGGCATTTATCATTTAATTGATATTCAGTATCACCAGAGAGAAACCTGAGAGCGGCCACCGGGAATGACCGGGAGCATTCCGTTCCAGCGGACGTATACTGACGCGCCGCCTGAGAAAGTGGACGTCAACTACGTCGTTACGCTCGGTAACGGTACACACATGGCTCGTGTCCGTGCTATGGTTCGTGTCCGAACTACTCAGATGGAGGGGATATGCTGGTCGCGCAAGCCCCTCTTTTATTTTGTCCGTGTACGCTCGGCACTCAGCAAGCTTCGAGCGGGGAGAGGACAGACATACGATCTGCTGTCTCCTTCTCTCTTTAGCTGTATCGTTGCCGGAGCGGCGTGGCCGTTAGCACGCGCCGACTATACCACGATGTCACGCATTTCGAGTTTCGCGTCTCGTGTCTCGCCGAGTGTCCGGTGTCGCCGAGTGCCGAGTCTCGAGTTGGCAAATTGACGATGCGCTATACGTTATATTTGCGTTTATATTAAAAAATTTTAATTTTTATATTTATATTTATAAATAAATATATATATATGTATATATATAAATGTATATATATTAGAAATTTATAAATATATAAAGATTGCAAATATAATTAATAAAATAAATATTTATAAACTTAAAAATTAAAATTCGCAAATGTAATGTATAAAAATCACGATTTTATACATATGCTTTTCTATCTAAAAAAGTCTTACATTAAAAACCTTTACTTTAGCATAATAATATTTACATGTAATATTTAAATGCATACCAATAATTATATTATTAACTATGAGAAATAATTGTAGTTTATAATGTTCTTTTACTCTTATTAAATTTATTTTACCTATGCATGTTCAATTGGCCAAATTACGGCTAAATTACAAGCAACAACAAAAGGATATTGTATAAAAATAAAAACACTTTATTAAATAAACAATACACATGGGTAACATTTCGACTGTACTTATTATAATTAGTCTTCTTCGGAACGGATTACTATGAATATAAAAGAAGATAAATATTAAAACATGATAATGTTTAAGTTAACATACTAAAACATTAAACATTAGTCTAGACTAAAACATTAAACAATCACCTAACAATATAAACAAAATAAACAAATAATCTAATTGAATCACAAATATAAAAACGCTGGAATAATCGAATGAAACCATGGCAAAATAAATTTATATTTATATTGAGAAGTGGTAAAATCTTTTCCGTCAGGAAGAGAATGTAAAAAATTATTAACGGGGGTATTCTGATTTAAAATATCTTTAAAATAGATATTTTTCAGGAATTTTTTATAGCGAAACAAAGAAAGTGAATAACGTTAAACTTTGCATGTTCTTTTCACCTTATTTTAAAATTTTATTTTTATTTAAGTAACAAAAATGCTCTTCTTTTCTGTTATATCCTGGTCACTATAAATGACAGACGGTGTAAATAATTCTAGCTGTTCTAGGTATCTGAAACACAAAAAACTAAAATTTTCTTATTCTGCAGAAGTGTGGCTATTGTCTGAACTAGAATTAAATCAATATTTCTATTCTGTGTGTGTAAAAGCGGCTATTTTATTAAAAATATTATAACTTTTTTCAAAATTTTATTAGTATTTTATTAAAAGAAAAAATTAATAAACAATGTTTTTTAGTTTAGACGATAGCCATCACTTATTTTGAATAAGAAAGTTTTTGGTTTTTACATTTCTGATATTTAAAACAGCTAGAATCATTTATTTCATCTCTCATTTACGTCTTTTAGTGATCAAGATATAACATATACTACGTTTACGCGAGCGTTACTTCTGTAGTAACTTACGATAATTCCTTCGCGTAAACGGGATTTTCCTTTGCGTAAACGGGATTTTGTAGTAACTTACAATAATTTACTCCGCGTAAACGAGTGATATATCGTAAGTTACTACAGAAGTAACGCTCGCGTAAACGTAGTAATAGATAAGAAGAATATTTTTCTTACTTAAAAAATAAAAATATATTCTTAAAATAAGATTAAAAGAACATGCAAAGTTTAACGTTATTCGCTTTCTTCGTTCACCTAATTAAAAATTCCTGAAAAATACCTATTTTTAAAGACCTTCTCCGGCTCCAGTCGTGCTTAACTTGTATTCATGCTTAAAAAAAAAAAATTTATTTTACTAAAGTTAGGACCAAAGCACATAGGCAGTCGTAGTCGTGGACGTAAGTAACGCACAAGCTTTGGCGTATCCTGATCTGTCAGGTCGGGGACTACGACCGTCGTATATCGCTACGCCATGTTATATATGTGCTTTGGCCCTTCATTGTTTATATACAAAATATTACATATAACAACTAAAAAATAAGAAGTTAACTTCACGCGTGAGAACTTATGCGGCGTTGCCAAGTAATAACTGACGCCTCTCCTCTTCTGTCATTCCTGAACCGAGCGAAAAATTTATCAAATCGCGTACTTTACTCAAGTATTTCTCGAAAACGCGTACCGCAAGGGTATTGACATTTATCGCATATTATTTCTATTTTTTTGGATCATATACTAGTTTTTCAAAAACATTTAGAGAAAACTTTTTTCACAATTCATTATAATGTCTGTTTTACAATAGCTCGGAATAGGAATTCCATGTTAAAAGTTGAAACTTTGAAGCTCAATATCTCGATTTTTAATACCGTAAGAGGTACTGAAATTTATACCACGCGTAAAGCACACCTAAATTAATGTATATTCACAGTTTTAAAAAAAATCTAGAGAAAATTGATTTTCCGGAGAACGTCCTTAAGATCTTTCAAACCAGAATACGCCCTTGTAATTTATTATTTGTCATTAACATATTGTTATTAATTACATACATATAAGTGTGAGGAAGCATATGGTACAAAATAATTTCAATATTCAAATTATTGTAATAATAAAAAAATCCATTATTTACATTTTTTACTGTGTGTGCGTGTGTGTGTGTGATATTATTGACAAGTTTTTTTGCACGTTTACATTTCTTTTGCAGATTTTTTACACGCTTAACTTTCACAAGTGTGATGTCAAATACAGACAAGATTTTTATTTATCTGTTATAAGCGTGACTTCAATTGCAAGATTTTAATAATCAAACGTTTAACATTTTCAATCTGCAAACGAGTGACAAGCAATATCATCCACAGCATGTAGTCTTAAAATACTACGATTTTCTCTAAAAGCACGACTAGCGTATAATTTATTCGCTGACATTACGAATTTCTTCTGCAACAATCACATAAAATATTGAACAGTTTTCTTGAACGATTATAACAACGTCTGCATGCTCTTGCATCATTAACCCTCCGAGGCCACACCTCTTTTTTTAATACGCCCCGGCCACACGCGTGTGAATATGAAAATCCAATTTGTATTTCTAAACATCGTGAATATTATTAATTAAACAGACATATTTTACATTTAATTATATATATTTGTGTATTTTTATGTTGTAAATTTTTTATCACACACAAACGTCTTGTTGTTGATTATTATTGTCATTAAGCTTTTAAAAAATAATATTTATCATATTTAGAAAAACAAATTGCATTTTCATACTCACACGCGCATTAAATGCATTAAAGAAATTTAAAATATATTTTAAACGTTAAGATAAGTTTCTGTCTCTATATAGTCTATATATAAACTTTTTCTTCCAAGTCTGTCAAAATTTTTTGAAAGAATAACATTTGAGACAGCATTTTCTTTAAAGAAGAATAAACATTTTTTAATAGGATTATTATTTTAGAATGAGAATGTGAAAAATACCTTAACGAATTAATAATGCAAGGACATACAGACGTTGTTACAACCATTCGAGGAAACTGTTCAACATTTTATGTGTTGCTGCAGAAGAAATTCGTAATGTCGGCGGACAAATTATACGCTAGTGCTGCTAGAAAAGATCATAGTATTTTAAGGCTACATACTGTGTAGATGATATTGCTTGTCCCTCGTTTGCAGTTTGAAAATGTTTGATTATTAAAATCTTGGATTCGAAATAACGCTTATAACAAATAAACAAAAATTTTGTCTGTATTTGACATCACACTTGTAAAAATTAAGCGTGTAAAAAATCTGTAGAAGAAATGTAAACGTGCAAAGAAACTATTGTCAATAACATCACGCATACACACACAGAAGAAAATGTAAATAATTGATTTTTTTTATTATTATTACAATAATTTGAATATTGAAATTATTTTATATCATATGCTTTCTAATACTTATATGTATATAATTAATAACAATATATTAACAACAAACAATAAATTAAGGGCGTATTCTGGTTTGAAAGGTCTTAAAAATAAGTATTTTTCATACATAGGAATTTTTTATAGCGGAACAAAGAAAGCAAATATTGTTAAACTTTGCATTTTCTTATTTAACCTTATTTTAAGAATTTATTTTTATTTTTTAAGTAAGAAAAATGTTAATCCTGATTACTAGAAGGTGTAAATGACAGACGGAGTAAATGATTCTGGCTGTTCTATAGGTATCAGAAACCCAAAAACAAAAAATTTTCTTATTCAGAATAAGTGTGGTTATTGTCTGAACTAGAATAAACATTATACGTTTATTAGTTTTTTCTTTTAATAAAATACTAACAAAATTTTAAAGAAAGTTATAATATTTTTAATAATATAAGAGAAATAAGACCCCCCGTTTTATGTGACCGTTATACAATCAATCAATATTAAATAAGCCGTTTACGGTCCGAGCTTGGATCTTAATAGCCTAATAATATTCTTTGTGTACTACACGTATATTTTATCCAACCTTAATAAACTACGCGCCGACATAGCTTGTCAGATTTACAACACAGCTCCTGTTGGAGTAGTAAATTCTTTACTATTATTTAAATCGATTTAATTAGAGGGGAGTGAGGGGATTTTACTACTCCAATAGGAGCTGTGTTATAAGTCTGACAAGTTAGTCGGCGCGTAGTTTATTAAGGTTGAAAAAAATATGTAAATATAGTATATAAAAAATATTATTAGGCTACTATAAAATCCAAGCTCAGACCGTAAATTGTTTATTTAATATTGATTAATAATATTTTTGATAAAAAGGCTGCCTAGGATGGAAATATTGGTTTAGTTTTAGTTCAGACGATAGCCACATATACTTCTTCTGAATAAAAAAATTTTAGCTTTTTGCGTTTCAGATACCTGTATTATAGAACAGCTAGAATTATTTACACTGTCTGTCATTTATACCTTCTAGTGACCAGAATACCTATAATATAATAGAAAGGAAAAGCATTTTTGTTACTTAAAAAATAAAAATAAAATTTTAAAATAAGGTGAAGTGAACATGCAAAGTTTAACGTTATTCACTTTCTTCGTTTTCCTATAAAAAATTCCTGCAAAATATATAAGATAAAAGATCTTTTAAATCAGAATACCCCCGTTAATAATTTTTTACATTCTCTTCCTGACGGAAGAGATTTTACCACTTCTCAATATAAATATAAATTTATCTTGCCATGGTTTCATTCGATTATTCCGGCGTTTTTATATTTGTGATTCAATTATATAGATTATTTGTTTATTTTGTTTATATTGTTAGGTGATTGTTTAATGTTTTAGTATGTTAAAATGAACATTAATTATCATGTTTCTTGATATTTATTATCTTCTTCTTTCGTAATAATCCGTTCCGAAGAAGACTAACTATAGTCGAAACATTAACCGTGTGCATTATTTGTTAAATAAATAAATATGTTTTTATTTAAATAAATTGTTTTTATTTTAATCCAATATCCCTCTTTTGGTACTCGTGATTTGGCAAATTTAATAAGAGTAAAAAGAACACTATAAACTACCTTTTTTTCTTGATAGTTAATATTTTACTATTATTATGCATTTAAATATTAAATTTAAATATAATGCCAAAGTTAATGTTTTTAATGACTTTTTTTTTTAGATAAAAAAGCATATTGGCCAGAACGGGAATTTCTATACATTACATTTACGAATTTTAGTTTTTATGTTTATAAATATTTATTTAATTAATTAATTTTATGTTTAATTTTAACGGTACAAAAACTACGGAAGTACATGATCATACGCGATTTTATGTATAATAAAATTTATTTATTAATTTGCAATTGTTTTGTAAATATAATTGTAATATTTATAAATATAACAATTAAAACTCGTAAATATAAACATAAATGTAACATAGCGCATCGTCGATTTGCCAACTCGAGACTCGGCACTCGGCGAGACACGAGGGGCGATACCCGTGGCCTCTTAAAGGTGCAATTTCATTGACGCTAGAAACCAGCGGCAGCGTCAAGAAAATGTAGTGGGGGAAGAAGTTCAGACCGTATCAACTTTTTAGCGTACCGCAAAATTCAACAGAACTTCTTCCCCCAGTACATTTTCTTGACGCTGCCGCTGGTTTCTAGCGTCAATGAAATCGCACCTTAACAGCTCAAGAGAGAAGGAAACAGCAGATCGTATGTCTGCTCTTCTCTCCCCGCGCGAAGCTTGCCGAGTGCCGAGCGTACACTGACAGAGGAGTGAGAGGAGGGACTTGTGCGACCAGCACATCCCCTTCATCTGAGTAGTTCGGACACGAACCATAGCACGGATACGAACCCATGTATCGTTACCCGAGTTCTCTCTGATTGTTACTGAGCGTAACGCCGTAGTTGACGTCCACTTTCTCAGAGGCCAGATTAGGACAGGCGTCCCCCGAAGCGGGATGGCCGCTCTCAGGTTTCTCTCTGCCCATATCCTATCCGAAGAATTGAATCGAGATATTTTTGTTTTTTGGAACTGACCAGAAGTAGTGACTACTGCGGTCAACTTTAAAATTTTAAATGGAAATATATGTCGTGTGGGAATAGATATTGAAAAGAGAAACATCTTTTATTTGAATATAATCGCGATATCTCCAACTATTGAGGAGAAAACGATTGGAAAACTGAATGGTGATGGTGTAATAATAACAAAGTTTTGTATCCAAGAAATAATATTTTTATTAAGCCTTACAAATGTTCAATGTTTGTTCCGTCTTAATTTAAACAAAGAGGGATTCTGTCTTTGATGTTATCTATAGCTCGAAGGACTTTTGCATCACTTAACGATCGGCATGCTTCCCGAATTTGTTTAATTTAATCTAATAATTAAGACGAATTTATTTCCATCTTTGTTTAAATCAAGACGGAAGGCACATTGAACATTTGTAATATTTCTCGTTTCGAATACGAAACTTCGTTACTATTATGACATCATCACCAATCAGTTTTCCAGTCGTTTCTCCTCAACGATTGGAGATATCGCGATTAGGTATGTTCAAATAAAAGATGTTTCTTTTTTCAAGATCTATCCAACGATACCTTACACGACATATGTTTCCATTTAAAATTTTAAAGTTGACCGTAGTAACTACTTCCGGTCAGTTCCGAAAATCGAAAATACCTTCATTCGATTCTTCGGATAGGATATGGAGCTTAATATTTCTCTTTAATTTCCTCTCACTTCGCGTTTACGAAAAAATCGGATGGGACGGGGATCTGATACTTTTTGTATATATTTACAATTAATCTTATATTAAAACTTTATTAAAATGAATTTCCACCTAAAATTAACTAAAAAATTATAATCTTTATATCAATTTGTTTTCTTGAAATTTAGTTTGCAAAGGCATCATTTGAAAACTCTTTCTTTTTAAGGCTTCTGGGTAGTCGCCGTGGTCATATCGTGACGTCAAAGGCGAGAAATAATATACTGAGAATTCTTGCATGCCATTTTTAAATAAAAAGATATTTGGATGAAAAAATACTTCTGATCGATTTAACACACTTATAAAATATTCCGAAAACTATTTTTTTTCCTTGACAGTTAATAAACAGTTGTAAAATAAATATAATACGAAGCTTAATCATACAGGCTAATGCGCATGACTAGGCTTCGTATTATATTTATTTTACGGCTGTTTTTTAACTTTCAAGGGAAAAGAATATAGTTTTTGGAACATTTTATAAGTGTTTTAAATCGGTCAAAAGTATTTTTTCATATAAATATCTGTCATTTTTCGCCTCTGATTTCACGATCTCATATGACCGCGGTGAGATCCCAGAAGCTTTAAATGCTTATAAGCCGAAACTAATTAATGCCTTAACATTTTTCGTTAAGGAAAAATTAATTTCAAATTGACTGCAGAATCTGTCTGTTAAAAGAATTCTGTGGCTTTGGAACATTCTGTATATTACAATATATAGAAATTGTTAAAAAATATAAGTTATTTATTCTGATTTTATCTCAATTTGGCTGCCATAGAGAACCGTGTATCTTAGCAGTAGGCAATAAAGAAATCAAGTAATCTTGACAAGAGAGATTAGATTAAGATAATGGTTGACTACGGTTATCTCGTTAACGCTCTTAATTTTTATATTCTTCTTTCTACAGTTCATGTTATAATATATTTTATATATTAGCAGGAGTTTATTAATGCGCATGAAGAAATGGCTACAGACGGGGATGCAGAAAACCTTGAGCTTAAGGCGGAAACTGAAGTGATGGGCGACAGCGTCGGTTGAAACACAGCTGAGAAACATTCTATCGATTATATCTTTCTTGATGCGGTGCATTTCACGAGCGGTGCTGGAACGCTTTCGCATAATGGAAGAAATCAAAATTATTTGTAAAAAGAACTGAAAAACGGACGACGCATATACATGCAAACATATTTGCATATAATTCTTTATCTTGGATGATAATGTCGCAAACATACAGGAGGAAGGAACAAAAGTTGTTAGCTGTTTTATTTACTTTCTAATTCTTGGGAATTTTGATGCTATACATTGCATAGTGTTATCTCTTTTAATTATTGAGGATTTAATGCATTACTTCATGAATATATCCTACAGATATTTTATCACGTTCTCAAATAATCCATATTTTGTCCATATAAAGGTTCTTTTCACTATTTTTTTTTTAATGTAAATTTCTAGGTCGCCTATTTTTTGTGCAATCTGATTTCAAATAAATCTATGAATTGTTAATATAAAAAATTTTTTCAACATAATCCCATGAAAAAATTGCTTGCTGATGTATCAGATAATATATCCGCAACTTATTACATTAGTGTAATATAATAAGTAAAATAATTGTTATTAATTATAACAAATAATATAATAATTATTAGACATGTTTCGTAAATAATGTCGATTCTTTTAATAATAAATACTGAGTAATTAAGATATCCTATATTATTCGCAACTTATATTTTTGTTAAATGTTTTAAATGTATTTATATTATAATAAAACAGCTAATTTTTTTGTCTTATTCCTATATTTATCGAAAGATGGATTAATAATTAATGTCTTTACCAAAGATTTTATGTAAATGGATTTACATAATTTGTACTAATCTCTCAAATGCAACTTTTTATACATAATTGCGTTGTGTTGCAAACCGAGTCCTGTATATTACTTTATTATCATTATTCTTACTTAAAAACTCGACATGCAAAGACGAATAGTAAAATAAGAGAAAAAAGGAAACTTTGTAAAAAATTCATTTTGATATAATTATTATTAGCTATTATTAATTTCTTCGAAGTTATCAGCCTATATTAATATATGCATATAAATTTGAGTTTCAATTATTTCAAAAACAAAAAAATAGTTGAGGGAAGATTAATGGCCATCGCACACAAAAT
>NW_020225264.1:239454-294688 GCF_003070985.1 Temnothorax curvispinosus | reverse complement strand
TCTTTCCTAAATAAACATTTTAAAACATAGTAAAACTAAAATAACACTAACAATTTACTGTATAAAACATGTGGTTTGTTGTTAAAAATGGCTAGGTTCATTGTGTGTGTACACACCCCTGTACACAATGAACCATTTGACATTGTTAAAAAAAAAATCGAAATTGTGGCTAAACTTTAAAAATGACTTATAAATCATTTTATACAATATATGTAGCCAACTAAATTCATGAACTGTATGCAAAAACACAGATCTCCAACTCAATAATTGAGAGAAATATAAGCTTCTGAAATTTACATGGTTTATTGTTGGACTACCTACCCTACACATACCAAATTTGAATGAAATATTTTTAAATGTTTTCCAGATTTTCAAAATTTTCGTATTTTTTTTTACAACTTGGACACCCTGTATTTTGAAAACAAAGCAGTTTAGGGCATATTTTTATAGGTTTATAGAACCTCTTCTTCCTAAGATAAGCTACGGAATATCCCTTTCGATTTTGTGTGCTTATTTAGGAAACACCTTGTATAAATATTCTTTATGCGTTTCGCGAAATCGAAACAAAAGCGGCTACTCTGTACACGTGTATGATATACCGGGTGACAGCGTTTTATATCTTTCAAGCTCGGCGCGTCCGACGAGTCATCGAGTTACGTATGGCTTTCGCCGCGCATTACATTTGGGCAACGACTTTCTTCACGGACACGGACGACTTCCTAAGTCCTTCCCTGAAGCGGTGTCGTTGTTTCGTTAGCGGTATGACGCAATGACGAATAACAGACGCGTGAGCGAGCGCGATGCGGCTAATGGACTGTGCATACAGCACAAAAACTGAGCGGTACACACACGCACTTTCGATCGTTCCCCTGGGTTCGTACATACAATCGCTCAGCCCTTCGCTCAGTAAAGTAAATTTCGGCCCCGCATACCGAGAAGCGGCGGCGTTTCTTCTCTTCGACGAAAGCGGGAATACACAAGGATGACCCGAATTACGATCTAAGGATTCTTTTTCAGCGCGATTGCGCGAATATTTATAAATCGTGACGTTTCCGTTCGTCTAAAATTTATATCGGAGAGAAGCGTCCTGAATTTCTCGTTGCGTCCCAAATTTCTCGATCAATTTGAAATGTATGAGATCCGGTAGTGAGATCCCACGATTTTTTCTCGAATTTGTTATGAAAGAATAATGAGGTCTAAAGTAATAAATAAAACGCAGGAATAAAATCTTACATTGCCATTTATTTATAACGAGTTAAGTTCTAAAAGTAACATTCCGGGAAAAAAATTATATATAATTATAAATATCTACCTATACAATTTTTTGCCGGAATTTTATAAATGCGCTCACATTTAAGAATTTCTCGCAGTATTAAAAAAAAACGTTCGTTACATTGTTCAGTAAGTTTTGATTTTGATTTAAGAAAGTTTTAATTTAATTCTTGAATTCAAATTACATTCTAAAATACGCATTTCCATATCTAATGACTTGCAGTTTTTCATAATTTTTTTTTATTATTCTGTTTAATAAACTTTGGTTTTGATGTGTTGAAGTCTTATATTTTCTGGCTCATATTATGTTTCAGTTGAAAACCAACTTAAGACTTAGTTTTTCTTAGCTTTATTCACGATAGCGAAATTCAAGAAAAATCGGAATCAAGATTAAATAATGAAATAAGAATAATCAAATTAATTATAAAGTTAAAATTCAAATTTACTAATTTAAATAGAGCAGTGGAAAATTTTCTCAAAATTGCAAGGAGTTGTATGGAGGGCCGAATCTTTTAATTTAGGATAAGTAATATTGAATTGATCGGTTTTGAATCTGCAAACTATAAAATATATCGTTGCTCGTTGAGTCATGCATTCCCACTTGTCAATAATGACAATAACTATGTTATTCTTTGACAATCGCATTTTTCGTTGCTTCTAATCGCCAATCGCTATCACGTCGCGCTACGCGTAACTCGATGTTTTCTTTGTTTCACTTCTCTATCGATGTCGCGTGTCCTACCATCCACATCTGCTTGCGCATCATTTCGTCGTGAAACCGCTAATGTACACATATCTTCGTGCCGCAACCAGCGCGACAAATTCGCAACGTCGTAAATGTTACGCGCAAAAACAAATGTGCGTGACAATACTGACAATAAATAATCTTGCCTAACCGAATGGATTATTCGTCTCGTATCTGTGACGCGATATACCGTCTCCTGTTTCACCGATATCTCTCGCGCGATCGTCTCGCGAAGGAAAAATGCAGCTGTATATCCTTTGCGAATCAACAATTCGCCAGATCGCCAGTCGGTCGCTCGCTCTCGAATAACTTTTGTACGTTCCGTTTTGTCTCAGAAACGCAGGTAGTGCGATCTGTGTTTTGATATGAGACGCACGTGTCGACTGCACGTGTGACGCATTTGTGAAGTGAGAGCTCCCCTCGCAGTCTCTTCGATATTAAAATTACAGAAATTGGGATTTACGTGATTATAATATATTTCTATGCTATTAAAATATAAATTACATGCCAATCACGAAAGAATTTCTCGGATACTTTTTATTTATGACCTTTTCATATTTTACAAATTGATGCAAGTGAAATTTAGGCGAGAGAGAAGAATATCGATGTGTTTATTACAATCATTGTAATAAACACGTTATTACAATAATTATTATTATTATGGATATTTGAGCGATATCTGCGTCTCGGAAGATTTACACGAATTCAAAAAATTTACGGACATTACTTTATGTTACATATTTTCCCGGATTATAATTTCAACATTATTATCAAGTGATAACATATCGTATTATCTTGCGCTGTACAAGTTTTATATACGGAGTGTCCCGCAAATATCGCAAATTGATTTCGAAGGAATTAACACGGACAAATGTGTAGCTCCTGATGCATTTTGTACATTTACATTACAAATTGTAATACATACCTACATTGTAACATTATTAATTTGATTATTAAATAATTTTGCTTAATTCAATATTAAATAATAAAATAAATATTAAAAGATAAATTTGTTTAATAAAAATATTATAAAATAATTTTGTTTGCTATATTATTTTAACAGCCGTAACAGTATATAGTTACTTAATGTAATTATTATTTGAATAACGTAGTGAATAGAATACATTTATGGAAGAAGCGTTGGATTATTGTTATTATTTTTTTCCTTACAGATTCGGCACTTTAGGCAACAAGAGGGCTCCTCCAATAGTCATGCCGTGCAACAGGGAGAAGTGTCTTCGTCGAATCCTAACATACTGTCCAACGATCAAGTTGGCCCTATCTTACTTGAGGTTCGTATTATCCATTTAAATTAACACGTGAGGTTACACTCATGATTAATCACCCGTCAAACACAGGTGCAAAAGCACCAGAAATTAAAGCCTTGTATTGCGTCCTTTGACACTTTCGGAATTGTTATACAACGTCGTTATCTCTTCTTCGCAGGCGCTAGACGGCTTTCTATTCGTTGTAAATACGGAAGGCCGCGTGGAGTACGTTACGGAAAACATAACGCAGTACATAAACTACACGAAGGACGATGTACTGGGAAAGGATATTTACAACATTATTCATCATGGAGATCACAACACCTTCATGCCTAGTTTGCTACCCTTGTCGTCTTTAGGTATGTAACTTAATGATATCACGCACACACATACATCACGCGTGCGCTCTCTTTTTTCCACAGGGGGTGACAGTACTCGCAGAGGGTAGATTGTAGATTGGCGCAATCAGTATAGGTCACGAGTAATTTACCCGCTCAATTTATTAAATAAAACCCTCTTTTGATAGATTATAGGGCGTTATTCTTTCATCGTGCTCCCTATATTTTTTGTGTACATCCATATTCCTGCAATAATTTGAGTCAATTAACTTTCATTTCTACATTCTTCAAAATTATTTTTCTCACAATTATAATTATAAAAATTGCTATTGCGATGTAAGATGTTTCGTCAGATGTGCTTTGCCACCTCGAGTGCATATTCTTTTACGAACTTTGACATTATTTTTTTCTTAGAAAAAATTCAAGACATATTATTGTAGGGACCGAAAAATAGTCTAATCACCCGAATCACCCGGTATACAACCGTTACATGTTTTCGATATTCGACGTTATTATTGTTTGTGGACGAAAGGTCGATTCTAAATGAGCGGTACAGCCTAACCGACAGCGCGAGACACGAGAGAGTCGGACGTTAACCGGGAACGAAAACGGACAAAAAGACGAGCGAGACGGTTGAACTAAGAGTGCTTTGCGACGAGCGATAGTGAAATACTCAATCACGAGCCTCCGCGATAATTGCTTACTCTGTATTTTAAGGAAACACATATATTTTGTCTCCTACTTTATATACTTTTTATTCTCTCTCATTATTAATTAAATTTTTAATATTGTATTAATTAAATTTTTAATATATTATTAATTAAATTTAGCTTTTTTTGAATTTTTTTGACAAAAATTGGAATAATTACACAATTGGAATAGTACCAGATCTGTTTAAACTGACGAAAGTAGTATTAGAATTCTTTAAAATTCAGTATTTCCATAATCAGAAAAGTTATGAAATTTTTTTTCACGCAATTTTTAAATTTGATATACTATTTGGTAAAAATATTTGGCTTAAATAGACGATTTAAATTAGATTGATCTTTAATCCACATTAATCCATCAGAATGTAACTAATTTTTTCGCGTTAAAAACACGAGTTTGCACATTCCAGGCTGGACCAGCGAGCCACAGCCTCAGACCAGGAATCGCACCTTCAATTGTCGCTTCTTGGTGAAGCCACCCGACGATAAAGACGAGACTGTGGAAGAAAAGCAACAGCGAGTATCGAAGTACGAGTCTATGCAAATCTGTTCTGCTCTTCTGCCCGATCGTCTCGAAAGCGGTGATGTATCCGAATCGTCGGACATTGGTCCTTATGTTATGTGCGTAGCGCGTAGAATCCCGCCGAATGAGAAGCCCATTACTACTTCTATTGAGCAATTCACCGTCAGATTGGATACCACCTGGAAGATTATCGCGGTCGACAACAGTTGGTTATCCGAGGCTTACTCCAAGTACCTAAACAAGGTAAGGGTAGAGCCATGTTGCATATTTTGATTACTGTAACGTTCGCTCACTCGCGATACGCGATACGCAAATTAGATAATAATTGGGGTACTATTATGTAAAATGGTCAAAGCAGTACGAAGAATTTTGTACCTTGAAGATGTGAATCTTTACCATTTGATTGTAGTATAAATCATTTTTCAAAAGAAGAAACGTAAGATTGAATTGTCTCTATTTATGTTTACTAATTACGGTAAATATCTTACAAAAGCATAATGTCTTTCTCTTTTGCTGAAATAATAAATTGATCACATTTGTCTGCCTGTTGTTATTATTTATTTCAGCCACCGGAAGATTAAATATGATTGATGATGATAATTTAACGATACGGTTTACAAAGCATCCTTGTCTTTTTGCGTAGTTAAAATTCTTATGCTGCATATTTGCTGGAAGATAATATTCATTTCTATTATATGTAACCACTAGCGGATCCTGATATTGATAATGGAGGGTTTTTTCGGCAAAATTAATTAGTTTGACATTTTTCTTAGTATTATGTTTAACTTTTACTCCAGGATCAACGATAGGATCTGATCCTATTTTTATTTTTCTAAACATTTTTTGTATTTTTTTTAGATTTTTAAAACAGATCCAGCAAAACTGATTTTTTTTTATTTGGAAGGGGGGGGGTTTAATTTTAAAAACCCCCCCCCCCCCTAGGATCCGCCAGTGTATGTAACAATATATGTTATAGTACGTTGAGAAAAGAAGGTATTTCTGAATTATTGGCATTGAGTTATTTAATATTTGACATTAGAGAAGTATTACATGTGTAAAGTTTACTTATAAAATTGAGAAAAATGTATATTTTAAGTCATATTTCTGACAAAATATGTGTAATTAATTGTTTTACTATCAAAATTGTATTATTTTATTTTATAATACTCAAGATTACATATATGCCTTTTTTTCTTTCCGTACTTCAAAACTGATTCTCGAGAGGTATTTACAGATATGCTTTTTATTGCAGGACCTGGTAGGCACAATATTTAAGGATTTGTGCCACCCTCTTGATCTCAATACGCTCACGAAACATTTGAGCGATACGCTCCAAACCGGAGAAAGTACGAGCGATGTGTACCGATTGCGCATTAGTCCTGATAAGTTCCTTAAGGTTCAAACAAAGTCTAAATTTTTCAAGGCGAGTTTGATGAATGCGCACGAAATCGACTTCATGATGGCAACTAATTCCATCATCAGGTAAGTTCGCTCTCAGTTTTTATAATCATATTAAAAAATACATAGAAGTCGAGATAATCTCATTATACCATATCAAATTTCATAAAAAATGATATTTGATATTTTAATGAATCATGATATTTAGACAAGGAAAATAATTCGTGAATTGGAATACCATAAGAATATTTCTTCTGATATTAAGAATTTAAAATAAACTTACACACATACACACGCATACATAATTTCTTATCTAAGATAAGCTTATCTAAGACAATAATGACTATATCGATTTAATATTTCAATTCATTCACAATTTTTAAATTACACTTGAATTTTATTGGATTTTTGTGTTTATGTCAACTAGTTTACTATCGCTTGAATAACTTTTCTTTTAACATAACATACTTGCATAAGTACTTATTTTCTTATCGTATTAGCACTAACGCTTATTCCAGCATAATAGTGATAAAATCTTGATATGCAGTTTCATGTACAAAATATTTATGAAACGAGATAAAAATTTTTTCTAAAAAAATTGTAATAGTTTTTTTATAATGGATAGAATCATATATTCCATTCTCATTGTAATTAAATTCTGATTTTTAAATTTTATTTAGAACTTTTTTTTTAGTATTTTGTTTGTAAAGAAATTATATTCTTACAACAAAATTGTTTAAGTATCTTTTTGCATAATAATTAAATATAAAAAACATAATTTGTTCAGTTATCTCGGCTCCTAATATCTTAGGTATCATCTAAATTTTATGCTTTAGGAAAATGAGATGGTATACTTGCTCAAATACAGCTCACATGCTCTTCCGTTTATTTGCACCCATTTATTAATTTCACACCATTAAATCAGGGAGTTATTTTATGTTTCACAATATTATGGTATATACTTAGTTTGCAATGAGTTTGCAAAGGGCACAACATTTGCATATAAATTAATACGGTTTCTTATTGGTGTTGGAGATCTGGCCACTCTTGAACTATTGTCTTTCACCGTAACCTAGTTGTATATATATTTCAGTTTGCTTTTAATGTCAACGACGGCGACGACGTCCGCCACATATTAACTTTGCTCAAGTCTAACAATGTAATATTACACGTGATTTATTTATGCAATTTACTTTTGACGACAGTTAACGATGTTTGTATGGATATGGTGAGGGTTTAAGCGCACAACATTTGCTTGTTACTGTACTCATGCTTCAAGAAATTCATCACGGTTACACGAGATCTTTCCGTTAATTTCTGTCTTGAACATTTCATTGAAGGGCTCGCGCAACACGAAGAAAAATAAAAGCTTTCTGTAAAATTTACGCATATTAGAACGTATATAAATTAAAATATAAAAGTTTATATAATGTTTTATTAAGTTTTTTTCTTAAGTTAAATTTGATTTTGCTTTCAATTATTAATTATTTTCAGCACAGTCGTACTTATAGTTTTTAAAAAGTTATTATGAAGAAAATTAATTAAATTAATATTTTTATATGCATTTTGTATACTTAAGGCCCTGATAAATTGTACGCATTTAAACAATTTGGTAAAATACTTATGATAAAATACTTAAACTAAAGTACTCAAATTAAATTAAATTGAATTAATATGAACATTTTTGAGTCTTTATATATATATATATATATATAAATGTAAATTACATAATATTTTACGTTTGAAGACTCGAAAATGTTTATATTAATTCAATGGAATGTTCATAATTCAATAGAATTGTTTTACTTATATATAATCTCGCGTTTAAACATTTAACGGAAAGTAATCTTGATAAGACACGGTAAATCGCACTTACTCTAATACTTATATTTATGCACGAATAAAGTATTAATATAACTCAAACGCAATTACCAATAAAAAATGTATGATATTATCCAATTTCTACAATGTGTTAAATTTCCTTATACATTTGAATTACGCTTTAAAATGTATATATAATAAATACAACGGCATCTGCTCGTGGTAAATAATCTTAGTTTAACATTTATGTTATTTAGATGTTTTGCAACAGCTTAATTACTTTCTGTCTTGGTCATAAATGATTTTGAAATATTGTTCCTATAGGTAAACTGATTAAATGTGGCAGGAAGAGATTTTGTATAATCAAAACTAAAATTGTTTTCCTCTGATGTAGAGAGATTAAATTGCACCGAGTTTCTCTCTTTCCTCTCGTCGACCGAGTCAAATTATGATATAAGGATATTGCAGATATATTGGATTTGAAGCAATCATTTCTTAAATAAATGAGATAAATGAAATTGATTTTATAGCAATTGCATGACAGTTTTATTATTTTGTGAGTCTTTTAGACAGAACTGATTGTAATACGAGGGGTAGTCCAAAAATAAATTCCGTGTATGTATATTTCCGAAGTTGGTAGACTTACGGGGTAAAATATATCGTGTGCTGGTATCATTCTTTCGATACGTGACATTTGGCCTTGAGCGCGCCCGCCCTCAGTGTGGTGAGGCACGTGAACAAAGGATGAAGTTCAGGTAGTTGTCCGCTACGAATGGACACGAGTAGCACAGTAATCCGTAAGTGACTCGTGGAGGATTGTCTGGACGTAATGTCAGAGCAAATGATGCGGCGATGGTACCAGCGATTCAGTGATGGGCGTCAGAGTATGAAAGACGTCTTCCTTCGTCCAGAATGTGAAAGACATCTTCCTGCACACGCCTGTTTGTCATTCTCTTCCATAATATTAAGAAAGTCAAACGTCACAGATCCTAAGAACGGGGATGCCGGTATTAACACGTAGAATATTTTACCCTCCACCAGTCTACCAGCTTCGGAAATATACAAATGCGAAACGTATTCTTGCACTACTCTCCTCTTACATATAGAACATTTTTCAAACTGAGATTTAGATTTCTGCTCTTTAGAGATACAGAAATATAACACATAAGTAAGTCACTTTCGATGCCAATAAGAGAGATGTGATAAAGCTGATGTGAAATATTGTGCGATTTTTATAAATTATGCTTAGTCTTAGGCTAAAGAGATGCAGTTAACCGGCAAATTTATGTGTTATTTTATTTTTCTTGTCCATAATAGGGACAATGACTTAATGCCTCTCGAGGGTGGTCAGCTTTCCAACAACAAATTGTGCTCAGGACACTCTAGCAACCGTTGTGCGAATAATAGTAATAATAATAACGGTAACAATAACAATAACGTGGGTGGCCCGCTGATGTCCGTCGCGCATTTGAACGGTCAAGTGAGTGGTATCAGTGCTCGCGGTATGGCGACAACGGCCGCCACCTCGTCGAACTCGATCGCCTTTAGCACGGGGGCGGCTGCCGGCGGCGGCGGTGGTGGTGGTGGCGGCGGCGGTGGCGGTAACAGTGACTCGTGCAACCCCTTAACGTCGCTGAGCACGTCGGTCGGCAATTCGTTCAACCACTTTCCGGGAAACATGGACCTCGGGAACATGGAATTCCATGAGCTCTTCCCCAGTTCCACGTGGGACTTGGATAGTAGCGCCGGGTGGACGGATAGGCCGGAGTCGAGAGCGAGCGGGCCACCAAACTCACGACCACCTTCCCAGCCATCCCCGACATCACCGAGCCCGCAGGGAACCTTCTCTAATTCGACGTTAATACCTATGGGCAGTCTTAGCCCAAGTACGATCCCTCCCACCTTCAGTAATTCGTTCCCCTTCAGCCCCCTTCAGGAGACCACGCAGACGGCCACGTTGAGCAATGCTGCCAGTAGCGTCAACACAAACGGCAGCGGCGGCGCCGCCGGTGGTAGCGGTATCAGCAGCGGCGTCGGTGGCGTCGGCAGTAACACCGCCACGACGACTGTTAAACGGACGGAGGAGAGCAACAAGAGCGGATGTCCTACTAGCAACAGTGGTGGCGGTAGTGCCATGGACAGTGCGACTACGAGAACCAGCAACACTGCCGTCACCTCCATCGAGACTCAGAACAACAGTGTAGTGTCCACCGAGTCCGGTAGGCTCAGAAACTTACTGACGAAGGGCCCGAGCACTAGTGAGGATAGCCAGGACAATTCGAACAACGATTCGGATAATAATCATAAGCATCGGATATTGAAGATTCTGTTGAACCAGCAGGACGAAGACGATTATCATTCGGAGCATAAAGTGCGTACGAGCCCGAGCAACATGCCAAGGCCGAGCATGGAGCACTCCAAATCGTCGCTCGGAAACAACATGTTATTGCAGGTAAGTCAAACGTTTGTAACTGATCATCGGAAATGTTAATATCTTAAAAGGGAAGCTGCAAGAAGGGTGAAACTGAGTAATAAGTATGAATTTTTTAAAATTAAAAGAAGTAAATAATTCTCTGTTTTTTGAGTTACATAAAATGATTTTTAGATATGCCTAAATGTTTAAAAAAAAATCTTGAAGATATGGTTCTCTCGCGATCTGAATAGTTAAAAGAGAATGTTTAAACATGAATAAAAATTTTATTTAAAATGTTTAGATTATGGATTATACGATTCGATCGTTTAATTTTACAAATTATAATTTTATCAAAAGTTACAAACAATAAAAAACTGATTTTTTTTTTTAACTAAAATTAAAATTCAGGGAAAACTTATTTAGAAAAATTTGTTAAAATGTAATTATTATGAGATAAAGAAAATAATTCAAATATGTTGATTTAACGATGAGAAAAAGAAATATAAAGAGGTAATTTTACTCTATAATTTTATAATTTTATAATTGTACTATCTCCCTTAAGTAGGACAGCTGTATATTTAATACGAAGTTACTAAGTGCCATTTGTTTTCTACTTATTTTATTATTCGATTGAGAGAAATAAGAAATTTTTACCAAATTTATTACTTTTAATAAATTTTACAAACTGTTGCATTCTTCTCTACGAATTATATTCGATGAATCTTTAATTCCCATAACTACTCTTTTTTCTTTTTTGTGTTTTAAGTTATTAAACGAGAAAAATGACGACGAGGACGAAGAGGCACGTGCCGGGATGAAGAAGAAAAATGAGCTCCTGCAACAGCTGATGAAAGATCAAGACGAAGAGAGAAAGTTACAGGAACAACAGGTACATTTTGTTGTAGCTAGATGTCAAAATATATAACGTAGCACGTAAAAGAAACAAGACATAAGAAATAATATTTCCAATATTTGCATGATAAGATAAGAAAGACTACTTTCTATAAGATAAAACGGATGAGTTATCTTATAGACATAGTTCGTCACATGAACAAAGTTGATAATGTAAATGTATCTTTAATTGATAAAGTAAAATTTTTCTTTTTTCTGTTTTTTCTATTTATTTGTTTTTTACATTTTCTTTTCTTTCATTTTCGGATTTCTCATATTTGTCGAGGTAAATACTTTTAATGCGATATTAATTGTTGTCAAACTTCAGATATAATTTAGTTCGGATTTTGATGTTGATAAAGCATCACATCTCGGCATAGCTGTGATAAGTTTTTGATCATTTTCGTGAAAGTTATGTAGAAATATATACAGGGTGTTCTGTATAATTGTAAAGTTTACAGTATTATATCTCGAACCGATGATTTTATTGAAAAACGTTTTAGACAGAAGTTGCACGGTTTGGAGGAGGACCCATGATCCAGATGTGAGTCATGTCGTAGATGTTTTAAAGAAATTTTAAAGACGACTAATTTCCTAAATGGAACTTGATTTTTTCCTCCAGATAAAAGTTGTAGATCTCGTCGAGACGTTTTGAAACGTTTTGAAACTATAATGAAACTATTTTTTGTTAAGAATTTCTTGAGCTATTTTAAATTTTGTCATAATATTTTTAATATAAAATGTGAAATATCTCGTAAAGTATTCATGTTTCGATGACTTTAGTTTCATACTTTTATACGTAGAATAATGAAAGAAATCGAATAATAATATTAATTTTTACATTTGCAATTTTGCACAATTAAATGCTTCTACAAAATACAACAGAATTTTTTAAAATAATTTTTCTGTTTTTTTTTACAATCGATTCCTTTATTATAAAATTTTGGAAACGTCTCGACGAGATCTACAACTTTTATCTCAAAGAAAAAATAAAGTTTTATTTAAGAAATTAGTCACCTTTAAAATTTCTTGAAAACGATGATATCTACAGGACTCACGTCTGGATCATGTGTCTCCCTTCAAACCATGCAACTTTTGTCTGAAACATTTTTAAATAAAATCATCGGTTTGCGAGATATAGCACTGCAAACTTTAAAATTGGACACTTTGTAGAGTAATACTGTGATCAGACCAAAATCCGTAAAGAAGAATGACTTAGTAACGGTCAAAGCCCTACACATTCTATAGTATAATGGAGTGATAAATGAGAGTTAGGGTTTTCTTGCCGAGCCAATCGTTAGTTAAACACTTTAAAAAATTTCTTCTCTCATTCGTCGCCTACGAGAAGAGCCGAAATCTATTGGATAAAGCAACGGAATCGGGAAAGAGAAGAAGGGAAGGGATGGGTAGTACAAAAGCACGTAGCCCGAACTGAGCAGTATATTTTTTCTAACAGAGTCGAGAAGATGATCCTCTTTTGCGGAGTCTTGGATTTAATACTACTCCATCTCCGTCGCAATCAGGTGATCACATGAGTCTGAACACGACGCAGGTAGGTCAGAAGAGACCGGGAGAGGATGGCGACTTAAACATAGCCGTGAAACGGCCTGTGGACGGGTCGCATCAGGTGTCTTCTTCGGGAACGAGCTCCTCGAATAATGCAACGAGTAAGAGTTCTCCGCTATGGGAGAAAAACAAAATGTTGGCGTCCTTATTAGCGAAACAGCCGCGGCAAACAACGCCGAGTATCCCGATTCCCGCGTCTGTGATATCGGCAACGCCACAGGTACGATCCAAACAATTTATTTTTGTTAATTTTTTACACATTATTACGCAGGACGTGAATTAGCGTAAAAATATCAATTTCAATAAACATTCTATATCATCTCTAGAGTGTCAAATTAAAAACTATCACACTCGGAAATGCCTCTTTCCTCTCCCTTTTTACTTTGTGTCTTAACAATGGGCTGGTTTGCCAAGCCGTTACTGCAGCCTTGACATAGTCGAAAAAGGGAAAAAGGGCAAACTACCAATTACTTACCTGCTCCATTGTTAGGAAACAAATGTTTTCTTTACTTCATTTTGCTTGCAGGTTAAAACATTAATGAACGGAAAAACGACAATACTACGACTTAGATATTATGTGCAGTTATCTTAAAATAAAAAATAAGAAATGTTATCTAAATTTTTTAAATAATAATTGATCTTTTAATTAGGACAAGCTGCCTCGGTTAAAACAACAACAACAGCAGCAGCAACAGCAGCAGCAGCAGCAACAACAGCAGCAGCAGCAACAACAGCAACAACAACAGCAGCAGCAGCAACAGCAGCCGCAACAGCAACAGTCGCAACAACAACAGCAGCCTTGGACCGGTGGCAATTTGCAAGTTGGTGGTAATAATGCGATTACGACGACCGCGACGTCGGCGCGTCCTCTCCAAATCCAGTCGAGACAACTACCTCGTCAAGCAACCAATTCCTACCTCAGTCATATGCTAAGTCAGGTAAGCGCGACTTAATTTAATTTAATAAACGTTAACAATTATATATAGATTATCATTTTAACTGAAAATTGTCTGTCATATGTGGAACATAGTCGCATATACAGAGTGATTTAGAACAAACATTTGTCCTTAAAATGTTATATTCCTGAATTCTGAGACTTCTTTTTTTTTTTTTAATTTTCTCCGAAACTTAGAATTATAAAAAAAAATAGTTCGCTTATCACGGGTCGGATATAAAAGATAAGCAAAGGCGGCGCAACTCACGTTTTTACGCGGATCTGTTGGTCGTCGAAGACGCTTCATGTAAACGTCCACGTCTGACATTGAATTGCGCTACCCTTGTCTATCTTTTGTGCCCGACCTTTTGTACCTGATCTTTTGTTTGTCCTGAATCATTACTCTTTATACAGTCCTTCCACTAATAATCTAGCATATGTGTACGTTTTTCATAAATGAAGAATTATTTTTGTAGGGTATATGCTTTCTATAACTGAAGAGTTAATAAAAATTAATTAAATTTTCGCTGTATATACTCTTATCGTTATTTTAGATAATATTTTTAAACATATTTTTTTTTGTAGCAACAAAGGCCCCAAATGGGACCAATCGAGTCCGAGTTTGCGGGTAGCGGAGAATACCGTCAGACTAGCAACGATCCAACCTGGGATAATCAGTCATCGGATCCGGATCTCTCGGAAATTTTGGATCAAGTTATTGAATTTGTCCCGGACGAAGCTATCACAAGTAATTACAGTAAAATGCTAATAATAATAATAATAATGATGATAATCGTTTGATTGCTTGATTTTACAGACATGATATGTTGTAATTATATTTCAATATAATTGTAAACTTTTACAACGTTTTCTTATATCATATTAAATTTAAATTATATTGCATGATACACGAAGTTTCAATGAATCATTTATTTGAATCTAAAATTGTACATTTTATAAATACATATCTGAACTTTCGTTGTCGCTCTGCATACTAAACAAATCTAAATTTGTTTACTTTTTAGCATTTTTTTATATAATATTATTTTATACATAATTCGCTTTGGCTTGAATACGATTTGCGAAATAGCAATAGCAGATTCGAATAATTGTATAACTGTTTTAGGAACAATCAGTTTTTTGCGGGGAATAATAATGCAGCCAATCATGTGTGGCAGCGAAAGTAATTATATTAAAGATTATACTAAGTATTATTTTCAATTTATTAGTTTATTAAGTATTATTTTGAAGATTATACTTTTAAGTATTATTTTAAATATACTTTTTACCTAACAGATTTGTTTATGACGAAATCTTACAGATGCTATCGAAGTGCCGGAGAGCAATGTCATGAACGAGTCAATGGCAATTAGCGCTATTCAGAAGTCGTTGATGTTGTGCGAGAGTGTCGTGAATTCGACATCTTCCAGCATGACTATGTCTAACACACCACCAGCCTATTCCACTGCGGTATATATAAGTTTTCCTCTTCAATTAAGTCGCTTATTTTGGATCTTGTCCGCCTTCTTCAAAATTATTTTTTAATTTATATTTGTTGTTTTATAAAGAAATTCTAAGTTGCTGAATTTGTTGCAGTTGGGAACCACGCCTGTGACGACAAGTCACAGTTACCAGCCACCTCCTATGTACCAACAGACCAGGATGAGGTTTAATTCCCAACCAGGCATTAGACAAACCAGCCAATTTACGCAGTTGCAGTTACAACAACAGCAACAGCGTTCTAAGCTTATAGCTCAGCAACAGCAGCAGCAGCAGAAGCAACGATTATTGCAACAGCAGCAGCAACAGCAGATGCTTATCCCATCGAATGCTACTGCGACGGATCAAATTAGCAGTGGCCTTAACATCGACAACCTTTTGAACAATACCGTTGCGCCGCCGAATGTGTCGTTGCAGGTGTGCAGCTTATCATGCTAGCACAAGAAGTAAAACATTAGGAGAAATTAGAAATAAAAAATTACAGAAACTTCTTGCTCTTTTGACTTTATATCTAATAATAATAACGAATATTAAAAATTTCAAAGTCGAATTGTACAAATATAATTATTCGCACTTTTTGATAAGTTGCATTAATTCATTTCTAATTAAAATGTTGACTACAATGTTTTGTTTCTAAAAAATGCAAAATAACTACTAGAAATGTGCAATGTTTTTCTTTTATTCAGCGATCGAGTGTCCCAGATTCACAAGTTTCTCCAGGCTATGGGGCCTCCGTCCAGATGGCTTCTGGTCACCGACTCGCTCATTCGTATTCTCATCCATCGACGATACCACAGCAGTGAGTATTTTGTTATGTTAAGCACCCCGGGTTTGCTTATTTAAGTCGAGATGCTTAACATAGCTTTGTTAAAAATCTCATCACATGATTTTCTTTTTGCTACAGCCATATTGTGAATAACAATTTCAACAGTGGTCAACAAGTGTCTGCCGCGGCGAGGCTTTCGCCACATTCTCCGGCCGGTATATTGTCGTTCTCTCATCCGCAACCATTATCCCCACGGGTGGCACAAGTGAGTGCGAAAACATTGTTACCTCAGATTAACTACAATAAAACACAAAATACTCGTACAAGATGTTTTTACAAGCATTAGTTAGAATTAATTGAGGCTTAATGATCGTATTGGAAAGATAAAAACATGCAAAAAAGTTTATTAATTAATATTTATGTGATTAACCATGCAAGTTAAGTGTCAATGCAACGCATAAAAATTACAAGCTTGAATTTTATTATACATTAAATTTCTACTTATATTTTATTATATGATACATATATTGTTTCTTTCTCTGCTTTATAGTTTTTTTTTTATATTTGTCATTTCTTTATTTCTCTGGATATTTTTATACGTTTGCACGATATATGCGCCAGGGCAATTACGGCAACACACCGAGATTATTCAACGTGAACCAGGTGAGGCCGCAACAGCAGGTCACGGCGCAACAACAGTTACAACAGCAACAACAAAGATCGATGCCTTCGCCGGGGACGGCAGCCTCCGCCAGGCAATCCCCGTTTCCTGCCGAAGCGTTTCCTCCACCGACGTCGCCTACGGCTAGCCAGTTCCCACCGGGTCCCAATACTGGTGCACCAAATCCGTCGGCCCAGTATCGACTGCAACGAACCACGTCTACACCTTCTGCTACGACTCAGTTGCCAGGTATACATTTATTCGTACTAATAAATTATCGGATTTGAATGATCGTCATATATTCCCCCGTTTTAACGCTAAAATATAATTAGGATTATCGCAGTTAAAATAATCAGGGCAGATTGAAGAAAAAGAGAAAAGGATTCGGTTGTGCGGTTGTATAGGAAACATTCCTTCGAATTTGCAACAATGAAAAATATTTGACTAATATTAATTAGAAATATATATATAAAGAATTTAGTATATAAAAAATTTAGTACACTAAATTATACTAAATTATACTATATAAGTATACTATACCCTAGTATACTTTAGTATACTGTATACTAGTCATCAAATAGAAAATTATACTTGGATATTTCATTGTTTAGTAGTGAATGAAGTAATGACAAATATGGGATTTTATATTATGTGGTGTGCAAAAGAACAATATGACGGATATTATATATTTAGTTGTAAGATTAGAAATATATGCATCGTTAATATAAGCATCGGGAAGTCGTTTTACCGTGCGAACGCGTGTTTAACTATATTTGTTTTAATTGATTTAAATACGTTGAAAACTTGAATGTTTTTAAGAAAGAATTTGCATGGCAATTAAAATTATTTTTATAACTACTTTTTATAATATTCTTTGTTTCACTGTATGTTTCAAGTATAATTTTTAATATCGGTAAATCGACTTCTCTACAGAGTATTCTGATTAGTATAATGTTATTTAATGTTTAAGTCGTAATGTGATTCACGCGATCTATGAGTCTCTTAATAAGAGGGAGGTTTACTGCGTGATTCTTAAATAGGTCTGTTTTAATGCGTTTAAATATGTTAACTCGATTTCGTGTCTTTCGCGGGTAGTAGTAAAGATAGCCTTGAATAAGTATTTGCGCAATAGTTTTTACGTAGAGGCTCATTGAGCTGATTTTTACAATAAAAGCCGATATGCGACTTAACATACAATTATACGCGCGATGGAAGCTGTGATTGAAATATACTGAAAGATTTTGTTCCAAGGTCGGTAAGTATGTACAGATTAAGATTAACTTTGTTTAATCTACTAAATTGTGGAAGCCGTGCGTAGATTAGTCGGGTATGCGCATAGACTTTATTAGTATTTTTTATGCCTGTACATCTCGATGTTTTTCTGTGAATAGAAATTACGTAATGTGTCAAATTTTTTAGAAAGGAAAGCGTGACTCTGAGAAACGTAGCAGATTTTGCATAATTTGTGGATTTAATCTTTTAATAATTTATGATTGGAGCGATGTGTTATACTAGAGATTGAAACGCTTTCTTATCTCTCATAATTTTTTCTTATCTACTCTCTCAAGCAGAAAGTCTTATAATTTTGTTTCCTCACTCGTGAAAAAGCTCAACAAATTCCTTTTTTAACATAAGCTTAGTATTCCAGTATAATTATAGGATATAAAATAATATAATAAATTGAGTGAGATTAATGAATTTTATTATATGTGAGTTAATTTAAAAAACGTATAAAGAGTTTTTTATCAAACGAGACAATAATATCTATAGCGCAAAATTTTCGATTGCTTTTAATTATATCATATCTATGACTGTCCATATAATACTTACTGACGATTCTTTGCGAATATAAGACCCAACAAAAATAGCATCATTAAATCGAGAGACTTACCTTTTCACAATTTCGGAAATACCAGAGTTTTATTTATTTGGCATATGAGTATCTGCTTTTGACTTTTGGCTAGCAGAATCGAACCCGCTTTCCGGGTGCGTTAATTCACCCCGGTTGTTTAATTTATTCGATATATAGATTTTTTTTGATCTCGATATTATTGTACGTGGCTATTTAACAATGAGCGCTGGCATGGTACATGAAAGCGAAATAGAAGCGTTTTAAATGTTTCGGCAAAAGGCTGGCGAAGGGCAGTCCGGGTATACACAATTGATGTTGCAGGTGGGATTGGCTCGCCTCGGCACTACGGCGGCGTGAGTAAGGAACAACCTCTTCTTTCACCTAGTCATTCACACTCGGCTTGTCCGGGAACACCTACCCATAATCAACATAACGCCACCAATACACAACACTTCTCGAGCCAACAACATACCCCCATGCTATATCAACACACCAACGCAAACACTATCAACACGGCAGACATGCAGAACAGTCAGTTCTGTTACGATCGGTCGTCAGTACCGCTCTATCCGTCTGGCGGGGAGGCGCAAGATGCCAGGTCACTGCCTTCCGGTAATCCCGTCAATCACCAAATGGGTGGTAAGTCATGTGACTTATTAATGTCATGTGACACTTCATTATCATCATCACGACCCTGTGGTCCCCCGTTAGAAGATAATAATAATAATTGTCATTGCTGCCGCCATACGTATCACCCTTATACTTATATCCCCTGCAACCCACCTATGTCTTATCATCGAAACTATCATCACTTTCAACAGCGGCAGCAGCAGCAGCAGCAGTTTTAGCGGATGCAAAGCATGTATTGGGTGTATTGGAAACATGTAAAGCTCTCTTTTTCTCTATCTTTTCCTCTCTTTTCTTTTTAACGATGTTTATCGAAATGTTCACCATGCAAATGCTTCGGATATTTGTCTGCCTTTTTATTACTCGATATATCTAAAAAAAAAAAAAAAAATATCTTTCAGTTTTACAATCGGTGACGTTACGACTGTCGTCTTAGTCGCCCCAACGCTGGGATTCGCTCGCGCGCCCCAACGCGAAGCTGCAAAAGCAAATAAAAAATAGTCTCAAAAATTCCCGTTTTTGGCGTTAATATATATACGCCAGAATATTGCCCAGAACCACGAACGAAGTTTAGAATAGTGGTTCTGTTTTCTTTTTTATATTTTTATCTTTTTATATTTAAACAAATTTTTTAATTTATTTCATTTTTGTATTTTTTTATATTGTTAAATGTATTAATATATTTAAATCTTATTTTTTAATAATATACATATTTTATAAAAATAAGAAAAAAGTTATTTAAAAATTATGTTTTTTAGTCTTAGTCTTTGCGAATATTCCTACAATATTTTTGTAATTGGGGTTATTGACCAGTTCATTCTCAGTTAATAGGATTGTTAAATCGGATAATCGCTTCTGCATCATTGTACTTCTGAGGTAATTTTGGATTAATTTTAATTTTGAAAAATTGCTTCACCAGTAGTCACAGATATTATATTGGCATAGTAATAATATTCAGACCGCTTTTGTTAAATTGGTAAATATTACCAAAAAGCCATTTTAAGCTAATTTATTTAAAATATCAATTGGGTGATTGCAAAGTGTTTTGTTGTATATCTGAAAATATTGTTTTACATAGATTTATCTCATCGAACAGTTCAATAGTATTTATATCAGATAATTTGTGTTTTTGTTATAAAGTTTTAATTCTGAAGTTTTATATTGATTTAAAGATTTTTAAAGTACATTGGAAGTATTTATGTGATCTATATATACGGGCAGCGCGGCGTTGAGCCAGATAGGGGCAGATTATCGCTGACAGAACGGTCCATTTTCACATATTTTTGGACACTTCAAGAATTATTGACTATCAAAACTTTGCGTCCTACGCTGGAGCGTACATTGCGTACTGCCTCGTAACGACACCGTTTACGATCTAATTAGTCCATCTACTATATATCATTTAAGATAAGGGAGCAATATTTGATATTTTATTGTCAAAAGTTAATTTCATGTTAGTAATTATATCTATTATTGATATATTCTGGTTTCCATATTGGACCTATCAATTTTTGTATATAATTATATATTTAGAATATATTATATAATATTATATATATAGTATATAACTATATATGCAATATTACGTAATATTATATACAATTTATACAGTAGTACGGTATTATATAGATTGTATGAATGTGTAATTTAATTTTACTTAATATTTTTTTAATTTACACATTTTTCTAAACCAAAGCTTTTGCCATTGCGCACTTTTATTCGACATTGTCAAACTCATGAATATCTTCTGAAGGGCTGTTTCTATGTATTTGTTCAAACACAAACATTTTATATAAGTATGAGAATATTTGGTAAATGTTGCATGACGCTTTTTTTAAATGTAATTGTAATTTTCATCAAGTGTCATTATTATAAGTGTCCATTAAGTGTCATAACTATTATTATAATGCTAAATATGTGTAAGCTGATAATAATTTACATCCTTGTGGCCATATTAGATGAAAATCATTTATATCAATGTACACTATGATATACAGGTATCCCATTGTGAACGATCACACCTCAAAATTTTCATTCTCTTCAATTTTAGAAAAAAAAGGTTTCAGACAAAAATTGTGTGATCTGAAGGAGGACAAATAATGGTGACATCAATTTTTTTTCGAAAAAATCTATTTTCAAGATTATACAACTTTTGTCTGAAACATTTTTTTTCTAAAATCGAAAAGATTAAAAATTGTGAGGGGCGATCGTTTAAAAGTGGGACATCCTGTATACTAACACGTTCTCATCAGATTTATCAGATAGAGAGAACTATAATTGCACATTGTCAATTGTAAATATTGTCGATTGTATTATGCCGACTCTATATTACATCGGCTCTTTTATCACCCAAATCTCTTTATTGTTGCACTAAATTTAATTTCGAATTTTTTCATCTAAGTTATTGTAGATAGTAAAGTAGTCGACGTTAGGAGAGTCATAAATTAATACTTTTTAATATTATATAATAATAATATCATCTTTCTTATATATAATAATAATATAATATAATATTAATACTTCCTACTATCATATAATATGATAGTATGAAGGTAAACGTTTCTGTGATTATTGCAGTTCCTATGGAATGTTTCATCTCTTTCCAGGTCACATCTTAATATCTTAAAGTGTATATAAAATGTATCTAATGTTCATTTCTTCCAATGCAGATTGACTTTAATCTCGGTTTAACTTATTTATTATCTTTATATAATTCTTAGAAAACTAGGAAGAGACGAAAAGTATGTTAAACCGAGATTAAAATTAATCTGTATTGGTAGAAATGGACATAAGTGTAAATAAAAGCTAACGGGAAAATTCTTTTCCTATCTTGCGGAGAAATATGAAGAGTAATGCCGAAAACATGTGACCATGGAAATCGAGGTGAATCATCCAAAATAATCTAAATTAATAAATCTTGTGTATCTTATAATAATGTACGGGGGGCAATCAAATTATTAACGGGAATTTTTTTCTTACGACTAGGTAAGTTACGGTACGGCACTGTGGGCTTGAAGGGATGAAGGTGGGAATGTCTGGTCTCGATTCCGACCTTGGGACCCTTGCCGAGCCTCCACGTCAGTCAGTAGCACGATGAGCGAGCAAGAGGGTGCATCCATCCGTTGGGTAACATTTTGTGATCAAGTTTCTGATGAAAGAGGGGTTAAACCAGCTGAAATTTTAAGAAGACCGGGTTGTCATTCCCCGAACTGAGCACGAGGTCTTCTCAAAATTTCAGCTGGTTTAACTCCTCTTTTATCAGAAACTTGATCACAAAATGTTGCGCAACGGACGGGTGCACCTCCTGCTCGCTCATCGTGCTACTGACTGACGCGGAGGCTCGGTAAGGGTCCCGAGGACGGAATCGAGACCAGACATTCCCACCTTCATCCCCTCAAGCCCACAGTGCCGTGCCGTAACTTACCTGGCCGTAAGAAAAAAGAAATTCCCGTTTATATTTGATTGCTCCTCGTATAAGAGATCTGTCTAACTCTGTGCTTATAAACGATTACTTTACTCTGCATTTCTTTTTTCTTGCTTTATCCTGTCTCTTGTTTATTATTTATTCGCGTGATTTCAACAGGTTAGACAGTTCTGACATAGAAAATAGGTGGGACTTAGTTTAAGAAGAATTTGTATACTTTAAAGTTCAATATTTTACTTGTAGCATATACACATACTTGCACTGCGTGTAATCCAAGCAACTATCTCTATCATAGTCCCGCAAAATACATAATTTGGCATAATCATCACCTGCACCGTTCACAAATAGCGCTGTGACTAGGACGACATTACGATATTGTATCACTGCGTTTATCTTACTGTAAATCGCGTAATATTGTAATGATCCCAATCGAATTATATTGTTTATCCTATTTTCTTGAATTACCATTGACAGTAGAATACGTGGACAGAGCCTTTTACGAAGGGGAAGGTGATATTAGCGGTGAGGGGAATACACTGTCTATCACTAGGCCTGTTCTTTTTAGTTGAATTTTTCGCGCGGTTTATCTTTTTTTTCTTTCTTTTTAGAATTAGAGAGGAAAAGAAAAAAGATGAACAAGACTATGCAAGAAGTTCAGCTAAATAGAACAGAGTCTACTGTCAGTCAACGAAAGTCATTGATGTCAGTACACTGACTGTAGTGATCTCCTCACGTCTATCGTATTATTGCTACCCCCCTTGCCTACATAGGCAGCTATGGCTCCGTCCATATATTCTATTGTCAATGTAAATTATTGAAGTATCATATATACATATATAAAGTTCTGTAATTTGAGAAATGGAAAATTTAAAAAAAAACAAAATTTATGCCATTTACGTCATTTCTTTAATTCCTTAATTGAATAAAATCATTGCAATTAACGCTGTTGAACGTAATAACATTGAGCGATCTTTTGTTATTGGAAGATAACTCAATGTTATGGGTATCGTTATTAGTTTCTCTGTTTGTACATAATCGTGGACATCTTTGCATTGTTAAATATCAAAGGTGTCGACACGGAGTTGTATTATATTATGTCACAGCTGTGTTTCAAAATTCATTGCCAGCGCTGAAAATCTATAGTATACGTTACGTGTACTATAGATTACCAACACTGGTGGTGAATTTTGGTACACAGCCCATATTGTAATTTATATATCGCGATAGCAATTAAGAAATATAAGCCGAACTTCCTTAATTTCAACTCGTTGGGACTGAGCAAATCTTTTGGTCCCAACTTTCCCTTCGGTTCTCACATTGTTATAGCATACGTGTAGAATGAAAATGGACAAATCGTTAAGTTGTTGTAAGATACCTGAGGATTTATTGGATCTAAAGGTAAGAACCTATCACATTCGACTGCTGCTGCACACAACCGTTGTCTCGGCTGAACGTGACTAATGTTGCAGTCCCACACACTCGTGCGTGTCCATAATCTCACTAGTCATATTTTCATTCTATGCATGCTTGACAGATGCGAAATGGTGGGAGACCATCGCAAGAGGAAGAAGTCCAGTTTACGTATTACTTTCTATAGGGGAAGATCGAGATTAAGATAGTTCGACTGTACACATTTTCGTAGTACGCAAAATGTATCATGGTTGAAAATATCATAGCGTAGGCTTGCATTAAAATTTCAAGAATGTCGGCGTCTATTGAGCATATATAATTCCACACAGGAAATGGAATAATGATTTCATATGGTGGGACAACATTCTGTTTTGCGTAGCGCGGGAAGCGCTGAAAGTGGCAAATGTGACGTCAGATTTATTACATCTTAATCATTCTCTCATCTCTCAGAGTGGGAAGGGGGGAAAGATCACACATCTATGTTCATCTGTGTAATATAATATCACAAATGTAAAAAAGATGAATTCAAACACCGCTTATCTTTACGTGCTGTGGAAACATTTACTAACAACGAGGCATCTTTGTGTACAGTGTATCGAGCTTTCGTGATTAATATTTTTATATATTTTGCGCCATTTTTGTTCTGTCAATCCCATCATAATGTATGCATCACTTATTTGATAAATGATTGAAATTTTATGATAATTAAATAGATAAGATAGCACCGGCACGTCGTGTGTTTTCTCTTGATTACAGATCGAAGACTTTTTTTTAAGTTTATTATATGAGGGAATATCTGAAAAATCTCGGTTTTAAAGAAGAGATTAAAATACGAAAAACCTTGACCACTTTGGACACCCTCTTCGAAATATTTATCTCACGGTTCAGCGCATTGTTCCCAGCGACTCTTCTATAGACGGAAACAATATTTAGCCTCGTCTTTTGAAAAGAGGCCTAGTGCTTTCTTGGGTGTTATTCTACGTGCTCTTTCTTGGAAAATTTCTTTCCTTTCAATTCTATTTTAGACCTGAGAACAAAAAGAGGTCGTGTGGTGCGGGATCTGGAGATTAAGCTGCGAAAGAGAGTCACCATGCTATTTTTACCTAGAAATTACCAGTAAAATAAATATTGCACACAAAGCATTGTCTAGTAAAACTGGTGAAAAATAACGCGTTTATTCTTCACTTTTCCTATTCAAAAGAATTTGATTTAGCTTTCTTATGGATGTGATGGGAACAATGCATGGGAACCTCAAGGGAAATGAAAGAAACAATAGAAGACCTATAGAAAAGGGCTAGAATAATTTAACTGTCCTACTTCATTTATCGTATGACAAATTTTTCGATGACAGTTGTGTTGATTGGCTGGGGTAGAAATTTTTGAATACTTGAAAATTTTTCCCTCCGATGGTCGATCAGTCCGGAAAATTCGTACGACAAATGAAATATTAAATTAATGATAAATTTCGTCTTTTACATATTATTTTTCAAAAATAATTACCATGAAATTTTTTACATATGCGCTATCTCGCACATGTAAAAAACTTTTTCATATATTTACCTCTATAAATTTATATTTAAAAAATAAAACATTTGTCATTTATATTCAAATAGACTTTAATATAATTTTTACTCTAGATTTAATTGTCAAAATATTTAATATTGATAAATAACTCAACGTTTATGAAAAGAAAATCAATTCCAAAGGAAATACTACGTTATCTACGTTATTGAGAGAAAGCACACCACGTATGAAACATTTTTATGTTTTACTGAACGACAAATGGAATCATCACTGTTTTCAACCCAATTGAATTTATCATTATCAAGGTGTATTTGAATTTTATTCATTAAGATAAATTTTTTCATCTCAATGAATTTTTTTTTATCTTTGTCGCAGAACTTTTGTGCCACGAATGCAGTATTTCGCATTGTGACGGACACAATAAATTAATATTAAAATCGCACGCGCGCGCGCACACATACGTATACACACATAACGCACAGATTGGAATTTTGAGAACTGTGACTGTGCAAAGGAAATGCAACACGATGTTGCGCGACGACGCTTTGTTTATAAAGATTTCTCTTGTTATAGGTAACGCTACCTCGGAGTTCGTGCGGCAGGAATTGAGGGCGATTGTCGGCGCGCGAACACAGCAGCAACAGCAGCAGCAGCAACAACGAGTGCCCAACAACCTACAGAATAATCTTTCTGGTCAAGTTTCTCAAGTTTCTCAGGACGATCTTGAAGCGCTTGGTCTGACATTCGAGATGCCTTCTGCAGGTACGTGGGGTAGTTCGCAATCTTTGTCTGCTGCATTCCGGAAACTTATCTCGTAATTGCGTAAAACGGCTACTCAGGTAATGATTAGCTTAGCGAGCAAGCTCACATAGCAAAACTGGGAATCTCAGTAAAGCTACATTTCATGTTAATACTTTTCTCCGTTTTCTTTTTTTATTTTTTTTTATTTTGACACAATGACAATTGCGCTCGGAATTAGAATGGCAGAGCAATCGAATCGAATGAAGAGTTTTGCGCAGCTGTAGTATGTCTTATTATTCGCGCTTTTGACAGAACCGGTCATACAATTTAATTTGTAAATGTACGAATATATCAAATATATATGTAAAATTTTTTTTTATTATCTGTAAGTTACATTTTACATTCGTAAAATATTTAAGTGTGAGGCAGAGCGTGGGAGTTGCTCACTTTCGAAATGCGAGATTTCGTAGTATGCTTCTCTCGGCATACGCGAATCGAAAGTTTAACGATCGTTCGTAGGCGATTTGCCGTTTCGCGACGAGGCAAGTTAAATTTAATAAGTTTGCATTTCTTTTTAGTCTGTATTTCTCCATAGAGAGGCATTGCTTACCTTCCTCCAAATTTTGTCGAACTTTTGATCGTATACAATCCCAATGTTACATAACTCCGGTCTTGCAATCCTGATATTAATCTCTCATACGACGTGAGCTTTTCATGAGCGAGTACTGTGAAAAAGTATTACAAGCATTATATTATATAGTTTTACCCTCGTAGATCACGCACATTTTTTTCTAGACTCGTCATCGCACGCGATTACTGTTACAACTAATTACACTTGTTTATAATCGTATCTTCCTGAGGCCCCGTGTGTTTCTCCGTGAGATCTACGTAAGAAATTTCAGAGATACATGATGAAAAAGCGTCAACCGTCCTAACTCTCTTCCAAGGTAGTTTCCGAATGCAGAAAGTGCCACGTGAAAATTTTTCAATCGCGCTTTGATTGGAGTGAAAACTGTCAGCACAATAATTCGCAAGTCTTTCACGAGAGAGGCCAAAGCGAGTCCTCGGTCGATCGGGAAGTCCTATCCGAATCCGTATCGATGTACAGGCTGAAGCACGCGCGTTTCCGCTATGCGTAATCTCCCGCTTCTTGTAAGGAGAGGCAATACTTTAGTTCTACAAAGACTGTGGTAACGCCTACTGTTACGATGTCCCAACTAGGTGAGGCTGTGGTTAGCGATGGCCCCGCCAAGATCTGGGGGAGCGCCGGAAGTGCCCCCTCGTCCTCCAGGGTAAGAGCCCCATTTCCGACAATATATAATTACTTTTACGTATTATTTATTTATTTATTATTATTTTTTTTTATTTTGTTATGCTATGTCTTCCCTCTATACGCTTGGCTTCAGAACTGATTGTGCACGAAACATGTTTAATGATCTCTCTCTATTTGCGCACTGAGCGTAAAACTTGTATGGGGTTACTTACTTTTTTTTTAAGTTTAGAGCGCTCTACAAATGCATGCGAGGTCGTCGTTTCGACGACCGTGTCTCGGCATTATCGTTACAGTACTCGCACGTGACGATAATTCTCTCGGATTTTCTCGCAATAGAGCCGTATATAGTTGGAGATTCGACTCTTGTGTATGCTAAAGTAGAACGTGCCCTGAATAGTTGATAATTAAAGAAGAATCGAGGGAGATAGCGTTTATTTGGCGAAGCTACGAATTTTCTAAATCTTGTAAATTAGGGATTGGCTTTATAGTTGTAGAATTGATTACTACTTCTTTTTCTTTCTATTACTATTTAATTCTATTTCCTTTTCCAGTTTAATTGACGAAAGAGACGGAGGAATTTGATTTCATAAAAATAACTCTTTAAATTTATTTCTTTAATTATGACTCTTTAAATAAATATTTTACATTTTTTGTTTAACGCGCGAGTTTAAAATATATTAATGAAAATATTTAATTTAATTACATATTTCGGTGACTTTTTCGACTATCTCACAAATCTTTAAAGATAGAAAACAAATCGCGAAATTTTTGTCTCCAATTTATAAAATATATCGAAATTCATATTTTTAAAAATTCAAACTTTATGTAACATTTATTTCGCAAAAAGCAATGTTGCAAAAACAGAGGTATTTTTATAAGTGAAAATAAAATTAATATTTAGCACCCCAAAAATAGAATTAATATTATATCTCTTACAAAAAGTTTGAAAAATGTCCTTTACATTTTTTTTTATTAAGAAGCACGCATTGCAATAATGCGTTAAATGTTGTCGACAAAGGCGCTTAAGTTTTACACTCAGTGTCAATGAGAAACGCTGTGTTTAGTATTAAACAAGCTGATCTTGTTACCACGCCAAGTAGATTCTCGTTCGAAATAAACTTTATCGAGGCGCATTAGCTAAACATGTTAATTGCCTCTACTGTCTGCATAATGTAGCGCGTTCATGAGTTGTTCTACATTTTGTGCAAGAAACTAATTGTACTTCACCGGCTGCATTAACTGCGAGTAACTTCTTTTAATTTTTGTTCCGTTCATGCAAGCGTACGTCTGATGCCAGCGTAACGCTAATTTTATGACATTTTATTAGACGGAAATAATTAGTAGAACTCTAAATGTTAAAGAAATACGAAGACTTGCAGATTTATGAAAATTTAGGCAGTTGTTAGATGATATAAATGTGGGATTTAATATATTCACGTATCTCGAATTTAAAGTTCCATCACTTTTCTCAATATAGATTTCGGATTATAGTCGGATTATATATCTTAAAAGGTTGAAAATATGAGAAGAGAGTTTTATGTATGTGAGTGAACGAGTATATGAAATAATTTTATTTTTTCTCAATTGATTTTAAGATTTTGCTTCAATAAAATTGATTTAAAGTCGAACTAATAGAAAATTTACCTTTAAATGCTAAAAAAAATTGAAAAATGATAATATCTAATTAAGAATTTAAAAAAGTTGGTACATAAATTTATTTAAAAAAGGGGATACCTGTAAATGTGAAGTATTTCTCGTATTAAAATAATTTAATGAAATATTTATTATATTTAATAGTTTTGGAAACTATTTCACGTAAAATATAACTTTGTTAATAAATTTTATCTTCATAACATACAAAAAATTTATTTTTGTAATTATTTCACTCTTATTGTGACGATTATTAAGTAAAATTCAATAAAATTCGTAAATTAGTAATTTACATAACTAATTATTAAATTGAATTTTTTATTTTACTTACACAAAAAATTTAACAACCTAAAATGGAGAGCAATTTTTCGTACAAATCAAGAAGCATCTGGGATTTCTCCCGTATACGCCGCGCATGATTTTCTTTTCAATATTTTTAAAGATTTCAGCGCAATGCACTTATTCCCGTATTGAGCGTCCAGGGGATGCCAAGCAAAAAGTGTTTCCTTTCATATCTACAGGGTGATGGTGTTGTAAGCTTCAGCTCATTCGGAGTAATCAGTAATCATACTACCATTTGTTGTATTGTATAACGTACGTCTAGTAATGCTTTTTCACAGTGAGCCAACTAGATATCTACGCGTAGTCCTTAATTTCTTTTTTTTTTTCGAGAACGATTTATTCGTATTGCATGAGGAAACCCGCTAATGCTACAAAAAGGAGGGTTTAGAAAAAAAAAACATTCTAAATTTAAAGTTATACGATTTTCTAAATGTTCTATATATCGAGTACATCATAGTTATTTGTAAGGAAACTCGATTGGAACGCGATTAATTCATTAATTTAGAATTTTTTGTAATTTTTTTAAAATTTAACCCGTTGAGGTCTCACACCTCCTAAAAATAACGTAGAGGTCACATGGGGTCCAATGGACCCCACAACAGTTTCCATTTGCGTTCTTTTTGATGTATCGACTCAAACCTTGAACTGGAATTAATTTATGACTTCCTCTTGATAATCCAATAATTTAAAAAATTTTTTTATGTTGAAAAAACGCGAGAAAAAAAATTTTTTTCGAGAAATTTGACCTTTTTCACAAAAATATTCATCAAAATTTTTTGAGATAGAGTAAAAAAACTTTGTGCGTTTTACTCTCAAAATAGTATACTTTTAAGAAAAAAAAAAAAAGCCTGGGGTCCACTGGACCCCATGTGACCTCAACGGGTTAAAATAAATCAGGTTTTTTATATGTTACGCACTGATGACCGCGTTGTTACTCTCAAAGCCAAATCACGATTGTTTGTCATTAATTTAAAGTCAATTTTTCAAGTTTCAACATATAATATACTTGCTTATAAAATAAGCTTACAAAACAGAAATTTTTTTAGCAGCGATAGTTTTGTGTAATTTACGTATCGAGTGCATTAATCGAGAGCATTAATCGCGTACCGAGCAAAAAAATAAAATTTATTTCAATCTAGATAATAATATGTATCTCTAATGATAATATTTGTTATTAATATACATGTTAAAAATTTTTTTATCCACGTATCAGAAATATGAAACAAAAATTGAAGAGTACAATAATTGTTGTTCTATTGAATCTATTCTATAAAAATAAGGAAGTCTTTTGAGTTACGCTTGTATCGATCGTGAAGTAAGAAGTATTCAATTGGCAAATTAAAGGCGGAGTATTCCGTTTGAAAGATTTTGCAGTAGCGATCATTGTGCATTGAGATATTGGATGTGTAGTTGCTATGTGGCTTCAGATTTCTGTTCTTTAAGTTTGTCAGGGCGAAATATTGTTTGGACATATAGCTATTGAAAGGATTCGCGCATCTGATTAACAAAGACATTGGATTTCAAATGCGTGGATTCTTGCAATCTTAAATTCTAAATAATTCTTCCATAAAAATGTATACGCGGCTACTAAATATACGAGACACGGCTGCACCATTAATGCTGCTATTTAAAAATATATCTTAGATTAATGTTCGAATTTTATACGATGGAAATATCGCAGTGGACTGCCGATCATCAAAGCGATTTGAAACCGATTGCTGGAGAAATATTTCATTGGAGAGTTCTTGCTCTCCTTATTGGACCCACTGATTCTTTGTTTCATAAATATTGGATTTGCAGAACCTTAATTTCACGGATCCTTAAAATCCTAAATCTTTGATGCTGTAAATTTTTCATTTCATTATAATAAATGAATCGAAACTTATCGTCGGCAGTAAATAATTAACGAAATTGATTTTTATTAGACCTAACTGGCCACATTTATTAATTGTAACATTCACAATGTTTCGACCATTAATTGTATTATAATTGGTTTAATATTATAAATTTCTGGATCTTTGATTTAAAAAATTATTAAAGAAATTAGTTTTGTGTTCAGTGCCATACAATTTTTTATTATTTTTTGGTATTGTAAATTCTTCGTTTTACTAATTCTTCATTTAACAAATCTCTAAATTTCCAGTGTCATAGATTTTCACGGATTCAATTTTATTAAACGGTTTCTGGTTCTATAGTGCCTGCTTTCGTTATTAATTTTATTATTTAATTGAGTTTTTAGGATATCAAAGACAAAGGTACTTCAGTATCAGAATCAGAGATTTAAATTTTAGTACGAAAAAACTGATTTTTTAAATATCTTGTAGTTTTTGCAAATATTCCGGTTACTCTATAGATGTGTACTCTTCGCGATCGGTTTCGAAATCTTAGTCGATAACAGGAATCGCGAATACAATTTTAACGAAATCTTTTGATTTCAGATTACTATGGAGGAGGCACGAGGTGATCCGACGAAATCGTCGTTGCTGCAGAAGCTGCTACAGTCCGAGTGACTGCGGGCCACCATCCCGTCATGCAGTAAAGAGTTATATGTAATATATTTTTGAGTGTGCGGAGAGCGGAACGGAGATATATAGGACGTAAAAAACGCGGAAAGAGAGCGAGGGTGTGAAAGGGAGAAAATGCGCGAGAGATAGAGAGAAAATAAGAGAAAGAGAGTTACAAAATGCATATACACTTATACGTAATGGATACTATTGTATTATATGTAACGTCACACACGGAGTCAGTATTCATATACGTATCACCAAATACAATGCAAAACTAGCGCGCGGTGCTCTCTAGAATGTTGCCCGTCGATCAGTCGAGGAAAAAGAGACGAGAGAACGAGAACGAGAGAGAGAGAAAAAAAGTGAAAGATAGAAAGATAGAAATAGAGGGCAAAAGTGAGATAGAAAGGCAGAGATAGAAAGAAAAAGAGAGATAGAAAAAAAAGAGGGAAACGGCAGGACCTATTCCCTTTTCTTTGTTGTTTTTCGAACCTGAAGGACCAAAAGTTTCCGTTTCTGTTTGGCTGTGTCGAGATTTGTTGGCTGACAATGAGTGGTACGCGGTGTTCGCCAGGAGTAACGGGGTCGCGGCATATCGCGACACGGAAGAGAATCGATTCGCGGCGTTCGTTCCCGTCGCTTTTTATGATTTTTATCGATTGTTTATTTTTTCTTGTTTGTCTTGATTGAGGAAAGTCTTTCTCTCTCGTCGAGCTCTCGTCTCGGCTTCGGATGATCGCAGATACATGTCGCCATCGTATACCGGGATAACGATCACAGGCATACGATGAATCCACATTCGCATTTTACCTGTCGATACGTGTGTATATGTGTGTGTGTGTGTTAATGTTTGCGTGCGTGTGTGGCTGTGTGTGTATCGCGTTCTCCGTCAGTATTGTATTTGGTATATCACAAGAGCGGGGAAAAAAAGGAGAGGAAACTATATATAGGTACCTCAAAAAAGGTATACTTTACTATACCACTGGCTGTTGAAGATATAGATACTATTTATAGGATTTAATTATTCTATACACAGAGGAAAAAAAGAAAGAAATAGAGCACTCTATTCACGTATATTCTCCTTAATTTAACATCCTTTTTCGACTATTACATTTATGGATAATATATTTGTGATTGTAAGAATCTGCAACCAAAATGTGACAAAGAATACTTGTTGTTGTTAATATGATTATAACTATTATTATATTGTAATAACTATTAATTATTTTATTTTATTTTATTAGTATATTATTAATATTATTATTATTATTATTATCGACATTATTATTATCACTATTACAAATATTCTTGTTGCAATTGCTATATTATTATAGTAATAAGAATAATTATTATATTATTTTATTATATATATATTATATATATATCAATATTGATATTATTGAACACTTGGAATATGCATATTTCTATTCAATAGTAAGAGTACCTTTATATAAATATAAATATATAAATATAAATATATTGTATAAATGTATATGTATATATATGTATAGTGGGTTTATGTACGCGTTATATATAAATAATAGATGCGGACATTATTTATGTATAATCGATATATAAATTGACGTATATTTATATATCTATACATGCGAGATGGAGAAAGAAAGAAGAAAAAAAAGGAAATCGATCTTCTATTTTGCATAGCTCGGTAATGATTCTCTTTTGGGTCTTAGATGCACACTAAATTACTTCTAAATGAACATCTGTTGTTATATAAATGAGAAAAGAGGAAATCTAATTACACCTACACGTGTATATGCACACGATGCTATGCGCGCGCGCGTATGTGTGTGTATACGCGTGTACACATACATATGAAAGAAATCTCACGCAAGTGTCTTATTTTTCCAGGAAGTTCACCACTTACGAAAAGTTGGAAGAAATCGCTACTAGAGGTTTTTGGATGTGTGTGACGACTGACGATAACGATGTACTCTCGGGGAGAAGGGGGAGGGGGGGGTATACGCGAATGGAACGACGTCGGCGAGTTTTCTTTTGCATCGACGGAATCTTGTTTTTAATTCGCCGTCTCTCTTTTCCGTTTCGTTTCGACCGTGATTTGCAAATGTGATTCGGACGGACGCGCTCGTGGCAATTCTAGTGTTATTTGGCGTGTATTATATTTATATTTGTTATGCGTTCGTCTTCTGTTTTTTTTAAATTTTAAATTTCGAAAGTTTTTTTATCGAAGGGAAAAGGGATTCGCGTGTTTTGAATTTTTTTTTAAATTATTTGACGAAAATTAGCTTGTATCGTATCTTGTTTAGTATTTCGAGTCATTTCGTGATATAATAAAAATATCGGATTTGTTCGTTGAGTGTGTCTAGTGAAAAAATTGATAGTCACTTACACGTGCGTCGTTGTTTTGCTTTCGTTGTTTCTTGATATTTTGTACAGCATGAAATACGGTTTTGTCCGTGGCGCGAGGGAAACAAGTACGACGACGACGACGGTAATGATAATGATGATGGTAATGATGATAAGGATGATAACGATGAGAACGATGAGATGTTGATACTGTGATGACTTAAATACTTGGCCTGCTCGTCCCCTGTTGCTTTTTCTTCCAATCGAAAGCAGTTACAAAGTTGTAATCTCCGTAAAAGAAAAAGAGAAAAAAACACAACCGTGAGGTACTCTGAATATGTACACGTACATACATAGGCATGTACTCGCCTGTGAACGCGGATACGTATATTACGCGTACGAGAGAGACAGTGAGAAAAAGAGGGTGAAAGAGAGAAAGAGCGTGAGAGAGAAAGAAAGAGAAAAAAAGAACGAGATTAGTACGCACGTACATGTTTGTGTATGTCCGCGCGTGTGCGTGCTTATGTCAGGGTGCGAGATGGAAGCGTTGTGTGGTGTTAGGCGTGCGGTATGTATGCGTGCGTATGTGTGTGTGTGCGTGTGGAGGCGTGCGTTGTTCGTAGGCACGCTCGTACGCGGGTGTGCGTAGCAAATTACGTCATATAGATAGATCATATGTGCTTTCTAATGATGAATAATTTTATAAATATAAATATAATATCGATCTCTCACCGTGTACGTTCATTTCGTACGACGAGCTTGTATGTGAACTTCGCGTGTCCTGGAAGGCCCGTTCGCCTTTTATTAAACTGTCAAATGATTTCAGTGTTCTTGCTTCATTTAGTTTGGTTCTTTTATGCGTTCCGCGTAACACACGTAAAGCGTTTTTCCCCTGACACATTCTCCTTTTTTTTCCGATTTTATCCTCATTTATATCGCTTCCAGATCTGCCTTCGCTCAAGAGCTTAGCGTGATATTATTTTTAAATGTAGCTTAAAACCAACGCAAGATATATACTCTTATCTTTTTTGTTTACCGAAAAGAGGGAATTAATTTTATTAAAATCGAAATTTATTTATTTAAGAAAATAATATATTGTTTTATATCTTCCAAATGATTTCCTTTTGCGTGTTATTTTGTAGACGACGATAAGAAATAAATGTCAAATATAAAATACTACAAATAAAACGATGAGGCTCGATCTTCTTCACTTCTATCAAACAGACAAAATTTCAAGCTATAAGTCTATTAACTATTACACGTAGCAGCGTTTTATTAATCTATTATTGTTTATTCTCGCGTTGTGAAATTTGTAACTCGTCGAGATCTTTACGGGAAGGGAGATAAACGTTCTGGAAAGGCGTTGATTAGCTTATATAAAAGTATCTTTATTCAATGCGAGATATATAAGGTAATAGTTACGACAGCGGTACAATATACATAACGTTAATTTAATTATCGTAGTGTAAATTTCTCGTAAATCGCATCGGCGAGCGCGACGTTATTGGCAGTTTTGCGATGGCCGGACGCGGTTCTTTTTCTATTTGGCATAAGGCAGTTATATGACTTCTCACGGCAGCCGACGGCGCTTTTTATCGGGCGCGCAGGAAGAGACGAGATGGGGCCGGGAGCGAGTCGTAGACCCTCCTGCACAGGATGGGAACGAATAACAGCGGGACAAGTTCCCAGGAACGACACAAGGGTCCGAGATAAGGATTTTTAGATAAGCAGCAATCCAGGTCTTGATTCAACAGCAGCCACTTCGACAAGCAACTCTCCTTTTATTCTGTTGCAACCTCCGGGGGAGAATACACCGATAAATTGAGAAGTTTTATCAAAGTACCGTACTCAATTGCGTTTATCCAATACTTCAATGGTGCGCGACTTAAAAGGGAGACGTTTATATATACGATTTCTTTTTCAAACAGAGCATAATAGACCGGAAGATATTTGAAGAACGTCCCTTTACGACATTCTCCAGACCTATGTGTTGTCAGCGTGTTATCTCGAGCCCCTTTCCGTGCGGTTCATGAGCGTTCATCCGCGTTTCTATCCGACTTAGAGGGTCTACGAACTAAAGGGCGCCCGGCCGATATAACTTAACTAATGGAAAAAAAGAGTTTTTCTTGTTTCTTTATATACATAGGCTTTCTGCGCCCTTGCACGTCACTGATGCCGTTTGTTCTGGATGTGTGCGCGATTTTTGTTGCGCCTACAAATTGTTGGGAGACTCTGTCGATCGTTCCCACTGTTTGCCGCGCACGCGGCCTCTCCTGCGGTACTGATAGGGTACGCGTTGCCTCTCTCTGTTGGGATATCTTCCCCGGCTGGGCGGTACCCTGGAGGACTCGTAGTCGGGTAGATTACGGGGTGGCGGTGGCGGTGCCGGCGGAGCAACGCCCCAATTATTGGGGGCTCGCTCGTTGTTGGACGTGAAGGGTTTCAGGACCTCGGTGACCCGTCGACGGAGGCATACGGCGCATCGACTCACTCGGGACGTATGATCGGCTTTGAGCGTTTGCTGCAGCGGCTTGCGGAACATGTCTTCGTCGTGAATGGTCGCCAGCCAGTACGATGTCGCCGTGGCGAAGTAGTTGCAAGAGCCGAGGCCGCGGCACTCGATAAACGGCCTAACGCGGAACTCCTCCAAGCAGGAACCGGGCGAGACTAGAGACTGGCCGCCACCGTCCGCGCCTGCATCTCTATGCTGTAATTTTGTAAGGCGTAATTAAATATGTTATACCAGTTATACTTACAGCTGACAATAATTAAAATTATATAATTTTGGTAAGCAGCAATTTGATATTTGTTTGTTGTAAAACTTGCATAGTTATTGTTAATAAGTAAAATATCTAAATAAGGAGGTTGTTTCTAATAATCTAAAGAAAACCAATTAATTTTAATAACGAAACTAAATAAGAATGTGTATTTTTTGCAATTTTAAAAAATATAATAAATCGCATTAAAAATTTTTCCTGATAAAATCTGTTTTTAAAAATGCATGAATTAGCTAATACACATTGAAATGATCTTTAATATTGGCTCAAATTATTTCATTTTTTATTGAAATGTAATTGAATCTGTATCGAGATCAGTATAATGTTTAAGAATCGATCTTACCATGAGGAAACTGTATCCAACCCAGATTTCCTCCCAGCCACCCGGACACTCGGGTATTGCCATGGATTGACTGTGAACAGCTATTACCCTAGTCGGCGCTTCGCACACGGAACATCTCGATATGTATCTACCAACTTCCGGAGCTGGTATTGGTGTCATCATCATCGGCATAGGCTCGGTTGTGCTGAGCCAGTAACTGTAGTCGTTACGATTGGCATAATCGCACACGTTGTTCAGATTGCAGAACAGGAAGGGCATAGTGGAGAACTTCTTAATGCAACTGCCAGCAGCGCCTGTAAATTGTCATTTATTTGCAATATAGTCTATTATAAATTGCATTACACTTTTGTTAGAGATATTATTCAAATTATGTGCATATCTTTGTAATATAAAGTTTTAACAATTGCTTTGAATTGCTTATTTTGCATTAAGATTCTTTCCATTAATATTTACATTAAAATTTTGTTGTATTTTATAAATAACAGTATTTATATAAAAGATGTTATATTATTTTTATTTTAAATATCAATAAGGTGTTAGCAACTTATTGAATTTTTCAATACATCATCTATATAAAAAATATGTTAATATTGTTTACCAAGATCCTGTGCGTAGGGTCGTCCATTACCCATCGTGTGTAACAGCGAAAATCCTTCCCAGATTTTCACGGTATTCCTTGGACAGGTCGGTATCATCTCGGTTTGCGAGTGACGAGCAAAATAGAATCCTCTGTCTCTCGGACCAATTCCATTTGCCGCAGGTATTCCAGGAGCGCCACGGAAACCTACGAGAGAAATTGTTTTCCAATTTAATGCATGGTCAAAATAATTGATGTAAATACGTCGTAACAACGTATCGTTTCAATTTGAGAATGAAAATTATCGTGTTGACATTTAATGTGAAATACGTATGGTTATACCTGGTTGTCCTTGTCGTCCGGTTGTTCCGGGAGGCCCTTGATATCCGGGAGGTCCATCTTTACCATCCGGTCCTTGCGGTCCAGAAATTCCAATCATACCTGTTTCACCCTGTCGTCCCGGTAAGCCGTCCTTGCCAGGCTCACCCATCATTCCCTGCAGTCCAGGGAAACCTGCGTATTCATGCGGTATTATATTTCCATTCAATAAAATATATATGTTTATGTGTGTGTGTGTTTGTGTGTGTATACAGCTTTGGTTTTATTTGTATAAAATGAAATATAACACCTGGTAATCCGGGTACTCCTGTATCACCGGGGAGTCCTCGTCTCGGGAATGGCGGGAAAGGATTCATGCCAGGGTCTCCTTTCGGTCCCTATCACGAGCAAAGTATATTTAAGTATATTCGCTTTATCCTTGTTCCTTAATTTTATGTTTCGATAATGTAAACTCCGTTGTTTTATTATAATAAAATTTAAAAAAAATCTGTAAGGAGATTTTTAATATTAAAAATAAAAGCGTAAGAAGAAGCAAATAAATCAACGGATGTAATACTTAAATTGCCGATACCGTAATTGCCAAGAATTATAATTCGAGAATTTCACCTGTGGTCCTTCAGGACCAGGCAGCCCACGTAGACCAGGTTCACCCGTATCTCCCCTTTCTCCTTTCGGTCCTGGCAATCCGTCAAAGCCAGCCAGACCAGAGTCACCTTTCAGTCCCTTCGGTCCAACTCGACCATCAAATCCGGGCAATCCAGGTTCGCCGGGTTGTCCTTTCCTACTGCCCGCAGATATTCCTGGTTCTCCGCGGTAACCTTTCGGCCCAGGTGCTCCGGGAAAGCCTTGCAATCCTTCCAAACCTGGCATACCCGGTTGGCCGACGAATCCTCGCAGACCTGATCAAAACGTGCAATAATAAATATTAATGTTAATTGTTTTATTTTGTCCTATTATCATTTAATTAATATTAAAAAGAATTTGATTAAATATAATAACGGTTGTTACCTGGTTCTCCAACTATTCCTTTATGACCGCGAAGGCTGTGGCCTATATCGCCAGAGATTCCTTTAGGTCCGTTCGGGCCATATTCACCAGGAGCTCCCTTTTGTCCTGGACGTCCTGGAATACCAGGCCTACCATCGAGACCAGCGCGACCAGGCTCACCAGGTTCAGCGAATTCACCAGGTAATCCTATTCCAAACAAATAAGAATTTAATATTAACTGAGATAAAATGTCAAGTCTTCAGATATTTAGATTAAAACAGAAAGAAGATATTTTTAGATTTTTATTGATAAAATTTATATCATAACATTAATAAAACATATGACAATTTCTTAAATTACGAACTATTATTAAAAAGATTTATCGTATATTCCGACTATTAATTCTAATAAAACTTTATGAAAGAGTGGTATGATAATTTCTAACGTGTCAAATGTAAAGATTAAAAATTGTAAATATTAAAGAAAAATAAGGAACTATGTTGTGTGTGCACACGCAATTTCAATAAGTTCATACCACACTGCAAGAGTTTGCAATTAAACATATCTTATATATATTATTGTATATTTTTATATATACCTGGAGCTCCGCGAGGTCCTTGATCACCCGGCAGACCAGGGAAACCGGGTAATCCTTGGAAACCGACCGGACCCGGATATCCTTTGTCTCCTATTTGACCCTGTAATGCGACGAATAAATAATTTCATCCGAAGTTCAAGAATTGAAATATCCAAATTAGATGTCATTCATTTACCTTACGACCGCCCACGCCGTTATATCCTGGTTCACCTAATTGTCCTTTCATACCGGCAAAACCATCATGGCCACGATTACCGGAATCACCCTTCATCGCGAACGCGTAAGATGGTAAACCAGGTTCGCCTACGTAGCCCTTTGGTCCGGGAGCACCCATAATACCCGGGGTTCCCCTCACACCTGGCTCACCCGGCATTCCTGACGCAAAATGTATTGCAATTATTTGTAATTTGTTAACGAAATTATTGATGCAAAGTTTTATTTCCTTTCATTATAAACTACAAAAGTCTGCAATGTATAATTTTATTAAATATTAAAAGATATAAATCGATGAAATAAATTAAACATCGATTACACATAAAATACAAAGGTATCAAGATGTGCAATTAAATTAAATAAAGACGAATGAATACTGATTATCATATTTACCTGGTCTGCCCATTATGCCCGGATCACCGTCGAGGCCGGGCTTTCCTTTCAAACCGTCAAATCCGGGTGGTCCAATTGGGCCTCTTTCACCTTTCGCACCGTATCTACCGGGTATTCCGGGCGCACCTGATCTCCCCGGGAAACCTTGTTCACCTCGTTCGCCTTTTAATCCATCAGGACCCATGTCACCAATTTCCCCCTATTAAATAAATAAGAAAATTAAAGTATCATATAATACATTATCTTTTATACATCTGAAAAATAAGTATTTTATTCTGAAAGCAATTTCTTGATAAAAATAAGATGCACTTACTTTTGATCCTCCGACACCAGGGTATCCGTCCAATCCGGGTTCACCTTTCTGCCCTGGCAGGCCATTGAAACCGTCAGTGGACAATCCCGGTTCTCCCGGTAAACCGGGCCGTCCGTCGAATCCAGCTAGACCGGGTGGTCCGAGCTCTCCCATAAAACCAGGTTCACCCACGTCACCTTGAGGACCGCTGAAGGAGTTTTCGCCAGGGATCCCCGCTAATCCTTCGAGACCGGCATCACCGGTGATACCTTTGAATCCAGGTGGCCCTGTCACTCCCGGGAAACCGGGGGCTCCCGCGTCTCCGATCTCTCCTTTAGGACCGGATATTCCGTCTATACCGTCGAAACCGGGCCAACCGCGTGGCCCCGGATCGCCACTCTCGCCGACGTCTCCCTTTTCTCCTGGAGCACCCGGTAGTCCTTGCCTACCGTGCATCCCTTGGTATCCTTGAGGTCCCGCGTCGCCGTCGTCACCACGTCGTCCGATAAAACCGATTTCTCCTTTCAAGCCCTTCATTCCGTCAAAGCCGGAAGGACCGTCAGGGCCTTAAAACATATTTGCCATTAATCTTTTTTCTCATTTCTAAAACAGAGATTAAAGATTGATGCTACGGCGCGAAGAACAGCTTATCCGAAACGGCCGAATCATTATGTAAACAGAATAATAAATGTCTAGAGCGATGAATCGGATTAAAAGAATGAAAGTAGATTTAATTTCCGATCCAATTAATTTAATTTCATTTAATCTAATTCATCTCCATAGAATGACTCGTTTTAAAATGTAAACGTTATTAGTTTTCGGTATATACTTACCGCGGCTCCCGACGTCTCCGATTCTTCCGGGCATTCCAGGCTGGCCAGGTATTCCCGGAAATCCGCGATCACCTTGTATACTGTCTCCACGTTGACCTTTGGCTCCCTAAATCCGCCAAATTTATTGCTTTAATATAAATCATTCGTAGATATTTTTATTAAAAATAAGCATTTTTTTCACAGACGTTAACTAACTCAAAGCGATTTTCATAGAAATCCATGAATAAAATTATACTCACTTGAAGTCCAGGCAATCCTTCGTAACCGAACGCTCCTTTAGCTCCTTTGACGCCTTTCAAACCGTCCTCTCCCGGTCGGCCGGGCAATCCTTGTGGACCAGGATCACCGATATCACCCTTTGGGCCGTACCATCCGCGTTCTCCAATTTCGCCATATGTTAAGTTTGAGCCCGGATCTCCTCGTTCGCCTTTGTTGCCGACGCGACCCTGTAATATGTGAATAAGAATTTAATGACTAATATAATAATTAAAATCAATTTTTATTTAATTAAACTGTCAAAATAAAAATTATTCGCATTCATGCAGTTTACTTACCGGGAAACCTACTGGCCCCTGTGATCCAGGTGAGCCTGGTGTGCCTCGAGGTCCCTGGTCTCCTGGCATGCCAGGATATCCTTTCAAACCGATAGCACCTTGAAGCGAAAGTCCTGGAGAACCAGGTTCACCAGGCAATCCTGGTAGACCTTCGTCGCCAGGACGTCCTTGGAAACCTTTGAAACCAAATTCACCTACGAGAATATCGAAATTAGTTAGTCTCATTTTTAAATTTCTTTGCAGTCAAAATACCAAATTTTATGTTTCTGCAAATTATAATATATTTATATATAAGAGTGTTATATATATAATTATATATGATAAAATAAATATAAATTATATATATATATATATATATATATATATATATATATATATAATATGTATAATTATATTATAATTTATATATTTTTCAAAAGAAAAACTGTTTTAGACAATCAATAGCCAACTAAAGAATTCATATAATGTTATCTGATTATCTCATATTTATTCGACCTTTTTATTAAAAGATTTTATTAATATTTATATTCTAAAATTTTTATTAATATTACATTTTAAAGAGATAATTTTTTTTACAGATTTTTATTTAACATACATATATTTAAGAAATTTTTAACTTAACGTACCGGGCTCTCCTCTGACACCTTTGTAACCCTTGTCACCCTGTACATCTGTGATGTATTCCGCGGATGTACCAGGTTCTCCTTTGTTACCCTTATCTCCTTGAATTCCTTTGATTCCCGGTTGTCCCGGATATCCTGGATCTCCGCGCAAGAACTCAATTGGTATCGAGGCGTCCTCACCTTTCTCGCCAGGAATGCCATCCCATCCTGGCGAGCCGTCTCTTCCCGACAATCCCGGAAGACCATGTTCACCCTAAAGATTGAAAAATATTCAGATTAATAGAAGGAATAAAAATCAAATTTTTAAAAATAATAATTAAGCAGTTATAAATGTGGGATTAAAAAATCTTATAATCAACTAAATTATTATATTCTATAAAATGTTTAATAAATTTTATTGTGTAAAAATAATTATGTCTGTAAAAGTAAAAAAAAAGTACCTTGTCTCCTTTTGGTCCCGGTACGCCTGTGTCACCAATGGGCCCCGGTTGTCCTCGTATACCTCTGATTCCCTCAGGCCCAGGCATGCCTTTCTCACCGATATCGCCCGGCGGACTCACGACTTTGTCGCCAGGCGGGAAAAATACTCTTCCCTGTTCTCCTTTGGGTCCTTCAACTCCCGCAATACCGGGTCTTCCGTTATCACCTTCAAGCCCCGCCGGCCCTTGCGGACCTCGCTTTCCTTGTATTCCCTTGAATCCTCGTGGACCGGGTAGACCAGGGAATCCCGAAGCTCCAGGATATCCGTCTAAACCAGACTCACCGCGTTCTCCTTTGTCCCCGGGCAGACCTGTGCAATGATTAAAACAAAACGGGGATACCTTAATTCACTGTTCAAATGTCTCTTTCTAAGAGTATTCTTTATTATAAATTGTAATTAATTTTTACCTGGGGCACATACGCCGCAATCGTCTCCTCGAATACCCTTGGTACCTTTAGAGCCAGCAAAGCCAGGCCAGCCGTCGGGACCAGGAATACCAGGTATTCCGGGTAGACCCCGTTCTCCGTCTGGCCCACGAATTCTTATTCCTTTTCCAGGAAAACCTTTCTCTCCTGTTTAGCAATTATAATTATCTGTTATTAACAAAAACATTTACTATAAAATATTTACGATAAAATTATAACATTAGAATAATAAATAGACTTCACAATAAAATAAATAAATAAAGTTCATTTCGCATATTCTATTCATTCTCATAAATTTTGAATAGAGTTCTTACAATTAGAGTATAAAATATAAATTTATTTGATGACTGTAGAATTTTAATACTTTTTCGATTAAAATCAATTTTTATTTTACCTGGAGGACCAGGATCACCGCGATCGCCAGGTGGGCCCAACAATCCTGGAAAACCTGGTTGACCGTCTGGTCCCGACGGTCCAGTTATTGTTACCCCCGGGAATCCTTTGGCCCCCAGAATTCCGGGTAAACCGGGTAATCCGGAAGATCCTTGAGGTCCCATAGGTCCTGGTAAGCCTGAAATAATTCATAAATCGTTAATTATTATTTATGACATTCCGTATAAGATGATTAATTATTATCGATATAGAAAGCAATATATATAAATGTACCATCATCTCCTTGTTCTCCTTTTATGGATGAGCCCTTCGCTCCCGCCAGACCAGGAGTACCCGGAGGCCCTGGTGGTCCTGGCGGTCCTATAAATCCGACTTTTCCTTGCAGACCCGGTATTCCCGATTCGCCTGGTTCACCAGGTGGGCCTGTAAAAAAAAATTTAAATGTTTTTTTCTAAGCATAAGTAACTTCCAGTGGTTTATTTTTTTAATATTATGTGCATGTAATATCAATATTAATTTTTTATTTGTTAAAGATATAATAGTAATTACCAATTAATATGTACTGACATGGATAATAAATAAATATTCAAATATTTTCGTGAAAGAGAGAATAATATCTATATATTGAATTTATACTGACCAAGATCTCCTTGGATCCCGATATTTCCGGCAATTATCTCATCAAGTTCTGGAATGTATCGTCCAGGTTCTCCCTCAGCTCCCTGTCTACCAGGTGGACCGCGATTTCCCTCTTCTCCTGGCTCTCCCTTTATGGAAACATTAAATAACGCGATACGTCTAATACTGCCACACACTTTATAAATATTAATCGATTCATTAATAATTTGACTCCATTCACCAAAAATATTAAAATGACCGTTGATAATTTTAAATGATAAACAATTAAGAATAAAAAGTCGTGGCGCATAAAATGTGGCAATTGCCAAAATATTTAACGCACAAATTAACAAAAAGATTTCATCTATCAGAAATTATTCAAAGCAGCCATGGGGATGTGTGCCTATCATTTTACTTACATCATCTCCATCCCGACCAGGCAATCCAGCGAATCCTGGAGCTCCTTTCTCTCCCTTCTCACCAGCTGGGCCCGGTGGGCCGTCGACACCTTGTTTACCTCTCGGCCCATCGTCACCTTGTTCACCTTTCACACCTTTGATACCCAAGAAACCTGGACGACCCTAAGTAAGAATTGTGTTCTATTTAAATGCTACAATATATTTAACTAAAATATTTCTATTATATAATTTACGTCACAAGCATAACTTTTGATTTCTAATCAATAATATATTTTTTTGTAACGTAATCTTTTATAGAATTTATATTATTTCGAATGTTATTTATGCTGGCATTTATTGGTATAGCATAATTACTTGCGGACCCCTAGCGCCCAGCTCTCCCTTGCGACCTCGATCACCATAGGTGCCCTTCATGCCTTTTGGTCCCTGCGGTCCTTTGGTGGCCGTCGAGTTTTCCGGCTTCTTATATTCGTCCTTACCCGGTGCTCCAGGCTCTCCCCTGTCTCCCTGCTCGCCAAGTTGACCCTTCACACCGAACACGGTGTCGCCGCGCTCACCTTGCATACCTGGCAAGCCAGGAGAACCTGGCAAACCCTAGGAGAATACAGATATCTTTTTTTCGTTTCACCGCTTAATTGATGTAATTTGTTAATTCGCTTCATTAATGTGTTTCATTAATGTAATTCGTGTTTATCTTACGAATTTGTCTTTAATAAATAAATTCATAGTGTTACTTTATGAAAGCTATATTTTAACATTGTTATTTTTTAACTTTAATGGAATATGTCGAAGTATATTCCAATGTCTTTATATTGTTAAAGAATAGTTCAAATAAACATATATGTTTAAATGTATCAAGTCTTCTCTCCCTCTCGGATTAGTTACCGTACACCGAGATGTTTGAAGCTACCAGTTTCTCGTTTAGCTAATCAAGCCTAAACTCGTCAAAAGACTTGTAATCGAGCGATCATGCACGATACCCTCGAGACACCCGGTATACCTTGATGTAGTTCTGCCTATATGTTGCCGTACGCATTACGCTGAAGTTACATCTAGCGTGGCAGAGCGTAAGTGCATGTATTATGAGTCCATTATAATGCTAATTTAAGTGCACGTCCCGGTCCATCCCTGTTTATTTTTACTCCGAGCGAAATGGAGCTACTAGACGCGGGCTTTGCGAGATTATTTCGATCGAGGCAAAGCATCACATTTCGCTTTTATTAACGTAAAGGTTGATTGGATCTGGGAATTTCTAACTATTATTATTGTACGCGACAAGAAAGAAGAAAGAAAAAAAGAAAGAAAGAATAGACAGAAAGATGAAATGTTGTCCCATGATAAAAATTAGTTTATAATTAGTTCATTTCCTTTCGATTATTACACAGGAATTTCTATCGTTATAAATTGCTTTACTTATATAATTACTTATATAATTACTAATTTAGATTTTATTCTGCGATATAAAATTCATTTTGATTTTATAATTATATTCGGAGCATTTTAACTAATATGCACGATTATATAATGAAGTTTACTTATGTAATTAGACAGAATACAACTCTGGAAAATTTGTTTTATCCCGCGATAAATTCTTATTAAATAAAAAATAGGGAATTATATCGACATATCAAAATTATCGCGAGACAGGTTCGATTTTTGTTTTCGAGAAAGGGTAGAAATTCGTTAGCGCAATTTGTCGAATTAACTGTCGATTCGCCCGCCGTTTATACACGAGAAAAGGTGCCGACTCGAGGTTCGTGCCATCGCCATTAAAAAATTACCCATGCAATTGTGCAGCGCGCACGATTAACGCATTGTCAATGAGGAAACCGGTTTTCGGTAGTCAATTGTGTCTTCCTTAATGGCGCGAGCGACGTAGCCGACTTTTAGCGACGAGGGTCAAGAAGAGAGAGAAAGAGAGAGCCCGGGCTCGTCGGGTTTCTCAGAAGCCGTTGGTCGCCGGGCTAAAATCTTCCCTTCGTCATCTCGTGCGAAGAGACGGCTCTCGCGCTATCAGCGACAGTCGTGTCAGCAGATAGCAGCTGACGACGGACGCGACGCCTCGGATTTCAACGTTTCGTATTTAGCGATTAAGTACGAAGTCCTAGTGCATTTCAATACTTTCTTTCCTTCATTCTTTTCGCGCGTCCGCGTTAGTACCGCCCTCGAGCCGGGGCGATTAAGATTACCTCTGCAAAATCGTAACGAAGAGATAGCTTCTTTGCAAACTGAACGCCGAAGAAAGATAAATTTTTAATGCAAAAACGACACATACACGAAATTGACACATCATATATTAAATCAATTTAAATAATTTTCTCTAAAACAAAAAGATGGATATATGCAGAAGTTTTGCGCGCAGTGCAAAAAAAGGATATATTTCTTTTTTGCACTGCGCGCCTCGATAAAAGATATTAAAGAAGAAAGATAAACTTTTGATGCAAAAACGATATATACAATGAAATTGACACACGTTATACGTAAAATAATTTTTTCTAAAATGAAAGAATCGATATGAATTAATCAACGACGATAGGCACTTTTCCTAAAACTCGAGCAATTTGTCACACATCGAGGAATCTCTTACTTTCGCGATCCTTCGTTAGCGAAGCCATGAATCTCCCGCGAGAGGAGTTTATCGCTCCGTTCGCTAATTAGTTGCGTCAAGTAAATTGCAAGCGAGAAGAAAAGCTTCGCTTCCTGCGCGAAAGTAGCTGATAAGTAGCGGCTGTATCGCTAGTGAGTACACTTGTGCAGGGAAACGTTAAACCTTCGCTTCCAGCAAAAAAAGGGTTTCTTCGTGCCCCTCGGGGGAATACGTGTAACATCGCGCACGTAATTCAACCTTACGGGCGTAACTCGGAATACTGCGGATACAAGTGGCGCAGATAACTTTCGGGCGGCCATCGCGCGTCTACTCTATGCGCTTTAAGAATCTCGTAAAGTTCCATCGTCTAGTTTATACCGAACTGAAATACTTTGCGACATACGTTGCATTACCATATCGTGCCGTATCGCGCGCGGTTGTAGTTTAGGAAAGAAACGGCGACTTATATTCTCCCTAGATTGCAAACTCGCCATTTCCTCTTTTTCTTTTTTTTGAACGAATATGTTTCCGTATTTTTAATTTAATTAATTTTCTTCTTAATTTAAGTTTACTTCTTTACACTAATCTTCAATGGACATTTGCAGCCTTTTAATATAACGTACATTTATTTAAAACTTTTAAATTTATTCTAGTATCTCAGTAATTATTTCTAGATTTCTAAAATAAAATAAAACAAGATAAAGAAGCTTATTAGCGACAAGATAATTAAATTACGATTGACAAATAAATGCGCAATTTTCTACTCTTATTATTCAATTCTCTTTTCTTCTAGCTAATACTCTCCTAGAAACAATTGTCCACTCTGTTGTATGGTCGAAACACAAGAATTACGTACTTCTCTTTCAGAGTGTGAGCATTTATTTCGGTATCGCGCATTTTCACCCAAGGCCTCAACGTGCATTCGCGTTCGCGTTCAGAGGTGACTTTTTAACTCGGCGGCGTAAGAGGATTCCTCGGAGGTGCTTATCGCGCGATATCGCGAGGCGCGCGCGGAATTCTTACGGATTCTTTCCGCTCCTTTTCCTCCTCTTTACCCGGCACCCCGTTGAATATTGCCGGGGAATACTTTTGGACCGGCAAACAATATTTCATGCGAGCAGGTGGCGTTTCGCAAAAAAGAACGAAAGCCGTCCCGAGAATCGGACTCTCGAGCTCGTCTCCTTCCTCCTCCTCCTTCTTCTCTTCCTCCTCCGTATCCGTTCTTCGGAGACCTACCTAAACGCTCGCGCGAGGGTTCACCGGCCCTCGAGAGTCGGCACCGATCGACCGGTGTTACGGTATCTTAAACAACCGTGGGATATACAAGCGTGCTTCTGTTATTACTTACAAAGTCGCCCGTGTCTCCTGGATAACCCATCTCGCCGGTGAGTCCCTGCGGTCCTCGATAACCCTGGAAACGCGATCACGTCTTAGTACAACCATGATACGAGTGGATTTAACAACGGGATTAATCCGCGATGGTATTAAGGAGAAGCAGCATATTTATACCGCACATTTTGCCTTCTAGTATCATATACATGACGTAAAGAGATCAATTTCAGTTTCAATTATATGATGAATTTTTTATCATAAATGTAGATTGAACGTTAACGATCTACTTTAATGGTATATTTTAATTTACAAATCAAATATGTACACAGAAATTTATGAATTTAAATAAATAGAGTACGCGCTAACAATTCAAGATTCAATTACGGCCGACAATAACAAAAAATAATTGCGACGCACGTCGCACGTAAATGTGTAATAACATGTGACGATATAACTGTTAATTTAATTTAATTTAATTTTTAACAGGCACCACAAACAGTGAATTTTCCTCGGCAAACTGTCACATGTGGGAATGAATAATATCGATGTTCAGATATTGAAATTTCTTGGCGGTGTAACATCAGGGTGATTTTAAACGTTATTGAATAACATGTGTATACTTCACGTTGAAATGGTGATGCTTTTACCTCCAGTCCGTCGATACCGGGCTGCCCGCGTTCTCCTTTGACACCGACCGAATTTATACCTCCATCACCAGGCTCTCCCGTAAAACCATAATCGCCTAAGGGTCCTGGTGGACCACGTGGGCCGTAAGTTCCGGGTATACCGGGTGCACCAGCACGACCGTCGGTTCCGTTGCATCCGTCCAGTCCGTCTGGACCCATCACACCGGGTATGCCGGGATTGCCCTAAGGAACGCTCGCTACAGTCCCTCTGAATAATTCTTTTGCACACAGAGGCATAATGAGAGTGAAACACGTTGGACTGAATTCAGCTCAGAAATGCAAGGAGCTTACGATTTCATTCTTTTCCTTTTCATAATACGGAAAGAAGCCAGAAGATACGGTAAGGAGAATTTTTAAATTTAAATTTCATTTACATATGGATGCGGTTGTGCAATAAGGAACCAGCGAGCCATTAGGAGCGCCAAGCGCTCCTATTTTGTCCTAATACTTTACGTGGACGGGAGGCTTTCTAAACATGCATATAAAACACGTGGAATTGCATTTAAGGAGGATTATAGCTCGCGGTCGTTATATTTGAGATAACGTTGGCGCAGAATTTTATTTCTAATGTTTCGCGAAATTTACTCCAGCGGGAAAGTATAAGGTTTTGGAGTCGGTTCCGCATTGCAGAACTGCGTCCATATTATTCTAAATTATTGGATTAGATCAGGAAAATTGCATATTTTAAATAAATAGTTGGATTATTTTATTTTACGTTGTTTAAAATTTATCTCTTGTGTGTGAGATAATATATAATATAATATAAAAATCTAATGTACACACATTATATGATATATGATTATTGAAAAGAAATAAAGAGAAAATAAAGGAGAAACTTTATTTCATTTACTTTGGAAGGCGATAAAATAGTTAATATACATACGGAAAGTCCTGCGACTCCCACAAATCCTTGTATACCATCATCGCCCTAAACAGAAGAAATAGAAAATAATAATTCAATAATAATTCAATTTCTTATAATTTCTAACGATTATGCTGTATGCACATTCTTGGGATATAAAAATTCACGCACGCTTGTAAGAAAATGGGTGAAATTAAAACGCTAATTAGTATACGTACAGAACGTTTTTACAAGTGGATGTAATAAATGCTTTATTTTTACCAAATAAAATCTTAACGATATCTTAAACGATCGAATCTAAATCTGTTAGAGTCAATTGTTAATAAATAATATTGATTTTTTATCGCTTTATTCATCTCTACTACTGATCTATCAACATGTCATACTTAAAATTATGCTAGTGCTAATTAATAATTATTTTCTGTTAAATGTTAAAGTATAAAGTAATTCAAACGTTTTCAATTATCTATTAAATAATCCGATTTATCATACTTTGTAATTAATTAATTTAAGCTTATACATTTCCAAAAGTTCAACAAAATTTCGGCGTAATAAGATGATTTATCATTGATTTACAATTTATTTTACAGCAATAACATGACAATAGAATTTCGCGCGCTGTTTACGCAGTTCTGAACTAAAAATATTAGACTACTCGCCGAGTGCCTTTTGCAATCGATCTCTATTATCTTTGCACTCGATTGTTAATTAATTCGGCCATCGCCGCATTCAAGTACATCTCTTAACGAGCAACATCGTTGCAATTGCAGATATATGATTGCGTCGTATCCTTGATTCGGAGGAAGGCCATCCGAGTTGCGTCGTCGCCGCGACGACGCCGTTGCAATTCGAGGAGCGCGACCGCATTCGCGGTCGGGTGTCGGCATCCTGGAAAGTGCGTACGCAAAACACGTACGCAAGTGCGTGCGTATGCAGAAGCGCGTAAGTAAGTGCATTCGCTGCCGACGACCACCGCACTCAATTCGAGCTGGTTAAAGGGCGGCGGCGCGGCGCGGCGGTGCGACCGCATCTGGACACGTTCCCTAATTAACGATGCGTCAAGACATTTTCTCTTCATCGTTTACCCACACGCACCCGGCGTATATTTCTCATCTCGTAACATCCAACGTAAACATGTTCCACATCAAAGAAATATACGCTTTAACTTTACGCCAAAAATTGCCCACGTTTATTGTTTCTTACAGTTTTGTGTTTCTAATTTTTTGCTCTTAGTTTTGGATTTGTATTTCTTTTGACATATTATATGAATAAAACAAATTAAACGTAACTAGTTATGCGGCAAAAATTGCGCACATTTATTGTTACTTACAGTTAGTTTTGTATTTCTAATTTCTTGATGTTAGTTTTGAATTTGTATTTCTTTTGAAATATTATAAACAGGACAAATATTAAACGTAACTAGTTATGCTTGAGGTAATAACTCAAGATATTAAAGAATATAAATTATCCTGGAAGATAAATGAGTGCGGTAAAACGTATATAAAAATAGATAAGCAAAATAAATGTTAATTTAACTTTGTCAACTTGAACAGTCTTTTGAAAGTGAGAAGTCGACTAAGAAAGCGAAACTTGTATATCCTACGACCGTTAAAAAAGTACTAGGGTATTTCTGTTAATTTCCACGAGAGATATGCTTGTAGCGGACACTAAACAGGTGGATTTTACAGCTTTTTGTTTGGCTTTTATGCGGCGTATTTACGTTGCACATCCCGCGCGAATGTTGCATGCGGTTACGGCCATTACTTGTCCCCTTTGAGTTTCAGCATGTTTATTGCATTCGTCGAGAATGAGTTTAAGAATTTACGCGAATCTCTCTACAAAGCTGCCATTGTATTCGTCGCGAAATGTCCGATGCTTCCGATGAGAACCAGCAAGGAGGAAGCTCGCCAAAGGAAGCACAGTTAGAAAAATTTAATGCTTTATACGAGATAGAAAAAGAATTTACGCGAATCTCGGTCGCTACAAAGATGTCATATTCGTCGAAAATGTGTTCGATGCTTTCGATGAGAATCCGCAAGGAGGAAGCTCGCCAAAGGGAGCACAGTTGGAAAAATTTGATGCTTTATACGAGGTAGAAAAAGTACAATATGAAACTTCAACGTTTGCCAATTTTAGCGTATAATCGTTTTATGATAAAGCAAAACTGTACAACTTTTTCTTAATAAAACTTAATAAAAATAAAACAATATTGGATTTTACTTTGAAAATTATTATACTTCCGTTATGCAAGAGATAGTGCAACAAGAATTTAAGTTAAAACCTAAATTTAAATTTTAATAATTTAAATTAACTTAGCACGTAAATTCTTCTCATTGAAATTATAAAGGGAAAGAATTAAATTCGCGGAAAACGAGAACTCCATTTTCGATGGTAGCTTGCGATTATTACGTTAAAGTATACACGATAGCTTTTGCGTATAATAATTTACGAATATTTATTTAAGCCATCTTATAAAAATGCACGATCATGCGTTGTAATCTGCGTGACATTTTAATGACATAATTTTCTTGTCATTTCTTAGAAGTTTCGCCGGCGCCGACATCTTCCTCTGTTTTGCTTTTTAGAAGCTTATCGTCGGGCGACATTGCTTATCGCTATTAAGCGTGTGGAATATTCTCTCCGCGTATCAGTTATCCAATTTAAATGTCAACAAAATAAGATGCTCATTATAATTGTAGACAATATTACTAGTAAGCGCTACGAAGCCTTATATGCAAGGGGCATAAATTCGTAAATTACATTTATAAGATTTATATAGCGTTACAATAAGATTGAGCTGCAAGTGCATTTACACTGAATATTTCACGGTATTTTTTTTCGGTGAACATTTTAGTCGTGGATTTTTTGATAATTGAAAAATCGTTAACTCTCCATTGCCCTCGTTCACCAAATTAACGTCAGTGCCCTCGTGTTAGCCCTGCGCCGCGCTTGTATAATTGTCACTGTATTAGTGTAATGTTGCCACATAGTTTTCTCAGATCAAGGGCCACTATTTCTAACATCTGTCAAACTCTAACCGACCATTAACTTTTCAGAATCAGTCAATGGAAGTTGGCTATTCTGAAAGTTAACGGTCGACTATATAGAGGTGACAGACGGTGGAAATAGTGGCCTCCAAACACAATCTTGTCTTGTAAGAACAAGAGGATGAAACATCGATCGGTACATCAATCTGAAGCAGTGAAACTTTCATTTAGCAACAGCACGAGTCGCGTCGACTTTAAGTATTTGCTCTTGACAATGAGCGCTGCGCATAGATATATCATACGTTCTACTTTTAGTCTAATCTAAAAATTGTATTAACGAAATTTTGAAAAATAATCATACAAATATAATTTAAAAAATTGTAAATAAAAAGTCAAAAAATTTTAGAGTAAACTTTTATGTCACATCTATGCAATTGAAGAAACAAGATGCGATGTTAGCGCTCGCCTAACACGAGAGCAATGGAGGGTTAAATTCGAAAAACATGCGTTTTAATATATATATTTAATTATTAAAAAAAATATGTATTATTAATTATTTAAAAAGTGAAATAAATAAATGTGTGTAGAATGCATTTTATTCGATCAAAAAATTAAGATATATTGTATTATCATGACAAATAGAGCTGTAAATGGAGATTAAAAATGTATAGCGATGATGTTATGCTACAACGCAGTACGAAATTTTATACTCTGGTCACAGACGCCAATGCGGTTATCATGCATAAACGTCTACGCATAAATGCGTATTATACGCGTAACTTGCGTTCAAAACGGGTGTCGTTATCGGTTGACCTCTTGCGTAAGATGTAAGAAATGTGTCCGATTATCAACGTTATAACAGCCGAGTGAGGATTGGCAATTAAAAAGTTGTGCAGCTTTTTTACGATGTCAAGTGCCATATTATAAAACTAATGATGTTTTGCACATCATAAAAACATGACAATATAATAGAAGTAATAATAAAATGTATTTAAACTGTGGCCATTAATATTTTCTCACGTCGTTTTGTAAAAATAAACGAGTTACGGATTACGTAATACGTTATTAGCTCGAGTGAAAAATTGGGACGTGCACGGGGAAAATCTCGTTCTCTGTCGTACAGTGAAAAACTTCATGAAAAAGTCCACTCTTAATAATATCTTCATAAGTCAATATCACGGCGTCGAGGAACAAGCATTTTTCTTGGCGGTGGATGGGAGCATGCCATTTATGGGCATGCCTGATACAAAATTGACACAGGATGCCTTTTAAAGGCTGGTATTGATTGGATAGCTGCTGCCTGGTGTGAACGAAAAGGGAAACCCGCTATGACACGGTCGAATCAGACATGTATCTGTAAATGGGATGCAAGATGCTGACGTTTTCTCTCTCTCTCTCTCTCTCTCTCTCTCTCTCTCTCTCTCTCTCTCTCTCTCT